>NW_026877168.1:0-211006 GCF_032173495.1 Musca vetustissima | reverse complement strand
CGGCACATATCAGCTGACTATTTCAATGGATGATGAAAATAGCTAACCCAGATGACACAGCGGTAGGTCAGTGTCCACAATTGAGATGAAGAGGGACCAAGATAAGCCTGGGCTTTGTCATGTTAAAGCGAATCAGAGTAAACTACAGCTGAACGATTTATATACCTCGGTACTACCGTAAATAAAACTAATCACATCAGCCTTGAAACCTGGAGAATAATAGTGCTGGCCAACAGATGGTACTATGGTCTGAGTATGCAATTTAGAAAACAATTTATATGGATCTGATGCATGGGTACTTGCGCATGAAGATGAGGCAGCTCTTGGAGTGCTTGAGAAATTTTGCGAAAGATCTGTGGACCGACCTGCATCAGTTGAGTTATACCATCTATTCTCGGACATTGCCAAAGTCAGACAAATCGAGCTGCAGCGATTAATTTGGCTAGGTCATGTTATAAGAATGGATGAGGATGCCCCAGCTCAAAAGGAATATAAAAGCGAGCAATCCAATGGACAGATCAAGTGGAAGACAACATCTCGGAACATGGTCTTTCTTTCCTCAGGCCAGCTAATTAAGTAATATGCCGCCCAACGTATGTTCACGATTATCAGGAACATATTAAATTGCCTTAGCACATAGTTCTAAGACTGCGGATTTATTTCCTAATACTTTAGAGAGACTAGTAAAATTATTTAATTATTTTCGTCGTTCTAATCCTATCGATATCCCAGTCAAAAACTGTTAATGTTGCTGACCAGGTTATCTGCATCGAACTCCTTGGGGAAATATTTTCACGTTTAGTTTGAAAATATATTGAAGTTTCTTATATAAATGACAAAAGTTGCGCCCAACGTTGCTATACGCCATTGGTACACCGGGCTTGCTTTGTTAGTCACTCTTCCACTCTAAATAAACTCAAAATAAATTAGGGAAGATGATCAATCGATACCTTAATCAAATACGACATTTCAATGATTGTTTAAATAGGTGATAATATGGCGCCCAATGACATTTTGTCCGGTATACATGAGACAGAGGCAAAACTTGAGAATAGAAAAACTAAAAATGTGGCAAATTTGAAAAAAAAAATTTACACTAGGAAAGCTGTGTACGTCACTCTGCAGAAGCAGTATACATTTGTGAGCAGGTAAGCACTCCCCACTAGGGAGTTAATGGCGTCCAATGTGGGTCCATAGCCTCGTGTGAAAAGAAATCAAGCATTTACAAATCTAATTCAGTCCGATCATCATTCGTATATGGAATAATGTAAAGTGCCTTTCAAATATGGCGCCCAACGTTGGTTAACTCATCGCATATAAAATGAAACCAGACTAAACCTTGTCAATTATGATGGAAAAATCAATACTTTTGTGTTGCAATCCGACAAGGTGCTTTAAGGAGGATCCAACAATGCATATTCCTAACTAATTAAAAAACCGATATATGTTTTTTTCTGTATCTCAAAAAGGCGTTGTTGCGCTTATTTATTTATTTTTTTTACCTTGTTAATGATAAGCCTGCGTGAAATTTATTATATAAATGATAAAAGTGGAGCCCAACGTTGCTATACAACTTTGGTACACCGGGCTAGCTTTGTTAGCCACTCGAGAGAATGTGGAGTAATTGACTCGAGTGATCTTCTTAACATCCTGCTGGAAAAGGTTATAAGAGACGCAAGGGTGAACAGAAATGGCAATCAGAGGTGTATAAAGTCATGTCATAATAGGTCGAACATTGCGAGCGGTAACAGCCAACTTTGAACAAATTGAGGAAGAGTCTGCCAAAGTGGGTCTAGCAGTAAATGGCGAGAAGACCAAGCTGGTGGTATCAACGCGCAAGACGTCCAGTAGACTCGGACCAACTGTAGAACTTGAGAACTTAAAGCTTCGAGGTAGTTAAAGATTTTATATAACTTGGTATCGCCATAAAAAAAACTAATGACATCAGTATTGAAATTTGGAGAAGGATAGTATTGGCCTATGGTATGAGTAAGCAGTTTAGAAATAAGGCCGCCTCCCGCCAGACCAAACTCACACTTTACAAGACGCTGATACTACCCGTAATGTTATATGGATCTGAAGAATAAGTACTCGAGCAAGCAGTACTGGCAGTTCTTGGGGGTTAGAATGAAAAATTCTTCGAAAAATCTATGGGCCGATCTGCGTTAACGGTGAATATCGTCGTCGAATGAACCATGAGCTTTACAAATCTATACGCGGACATCGACATAGTCAGTTGTATTGAGCTGCAACGACTAAGGTGGCTAGGCCATGTTCAGCGAATGAGGAATATAAAAGCGTGCCTACTGATGGTTCACACAGAAGGGGAAGGCCACGAATTAGATGGAAAGACTAAGTCGAAGATAACATCTCGGAACAGGGTTTTTCAAATTCGAGGAGATGCGCGCAAGACCGACGCGCTTGGAAATTAACCAGATAATTAACTAAGTAATGTGGCGCCCAACGTTAGTTCACGATTATCTGGAAGATATTAAATTGCCTTAGCTAATAGTCCTAAGACTGCGGATTTATTTCTTCATACTTTTGAGTGACCATCAAATTTATTTAATTATTTTCCTATCATATTACCCATATTGTTAAAGTTTTTTACTAGGTTATCTGAAGCAAACTCTTTAGGAAATTTAGTTGTTGATACTCAGCCTGCGTGAGTTTTTTATGTTAATTGCAGTTTATGAGCCCTAAAAACCAAGGTTTGATGCAGATACGGCGATTGTGAAATGGCTAATTCAAAATGGAGTTGAGAGACAGACAAGACTGTGTTTTCTCTAATACCTTGGGCTACCGCAGCAATATTCTCAGCTGGAGACGTCCTGGGGGAAAATATTTTCAAATGCGACGTTTAATTTGGAATTTTATTGAATTTTATTATATAAATGGCAAAAGTGGCGCCCAACGTTGCTATACAACTTTGATACACCGGACTAGCATAGTCACTCGGGAGAATGTGGGTTCATTCAACTGGAGAAAATGGCGCCCAAGAGGGTTCATAATTTTGCGTATAAATAAATTAGGGAAGATGATCAATCGATATCTTAATCAAATACGACATTTCAATGATTGTTTGAAAATTGTTTAGATATGTGATAATATGGCGCCCAATGACATTTCGTCCGGTGTGCTTTAAGGAGGATCCAACAATGCATATTCCTAACTAATTAAAAAGCCGATATATGTTTTTTTTTTGTATCTCAAAAAGGTGTTGTTGCGTTTCTTTATTTATTTGATTTTGTTTTTTCAATTTCTCTTAAACGTAAATTTTCTTTACATATTATTCCAAAATATTTTTTCGTCGTACAAATACAATTATTGTACTTGTTTTCCATTTGGCTTTTCTTGTAAAAAATAAGAAAAAAACTTAGAATCTAAACAGATATTTTTTTCTCTGAGGGATGGCGTGGAGGTATAATATTTGAAAATTTTTTGATTTTAAGTTTCAATTGTTTTGAATAGAAAGATATTTTGATATGATGTTGCTGTTAAGAAGAAAAAAAGTTATGATTTTGTAATTAAAATACTAACTTAAATATATTAAGAAAATGAAGAAGAAGACAAAAATGTGGTGTTGCAAAAAAGAACAAGTGGTTCGTTACAAAATAAAATATAGATTGTGTCTTGAATAACGATATTAAAATGTAAGGAAAGATGAAATCTAGGCACATGTTTTGCTTATGTTTTTGTTTAAATAAATCATAACCTCTAAAAATGATAACTTAAGTTACTGTCGTAATTCCCGCAACTTGAACACCCACATTGCAAGTTTCAAGAATGACAAGAGTGACTGTGTTAACTAAATGATGACTAGATTTTTTTTTAAAATTAAAAAAATATAACATAAAATAAAATCATATTATCTTAGGTCTCTTTGTTTGTTGTTGTGTGTTGCATTTCGTTTTCGTTTGTTTTCCAAAAAAATATTCTTATTTTTTTCCGCTGCGGTTTTTCTTATTGTATCGTTATCGTATTCTCTTCTGCTCGTCTAGCGTCTCTTTGCGCGTTAATTGTATTATCGTCGTAATAAGTCTTTTAATTGCTCTTTTTGGCATCTTTGCCCTCGACCTCCTTAGCCTGGCCACGTCCCAAAATTTTGGCCAAACTATCCCAAATGCCACCAAAGAAAATGGCACAGCACAAGTTTTCAAACGGCAAGAAGGGATCGTGAATGCCCAACAAAATCGACGACAACTTAAAGTAGACCAAGAAAATTACAATGCCGAAATAGACGAGAGCATGTGGTGCGGAGATCCAATCGGTTTTCTTGTCCAACACAAAGATAATGGAAGCCAAGAGGGAAGCTTTGGTGTAGCTGGAATGAAGAAGAAGAAAAAAAAACAAATAAATTAAGGGAATATTAACGATAACATTAAAATGGCGCCCAACGTAAGCTCACATATCTTAAATATAAAGAAATCATATTAGATGGGATGAGGAATTAAATCGCATTACACATTTTGGGGATATTAAAGGTACTGATATATATGACGCCCAAAGTAAAGGCACATCTCAGGAAATCTCAATTTCAATATGTTGCATGTTGGTTCAGTAATTTTGATATGGAGACATATGGAGCTGCAACGACTACGTTGACTAGGTCATATTGTGAGAATAGATGAGGATATCCCAGCTCAAAAGGCATATAAAAGCAAGCCAACTGATGCGTCACGCAGAAGAGGAAGGTTACGAATCCAATGGAAAGATCAAGTGGAAGACAACATCTTGGAACATGATCTTTCAAATTGGAAGAGCAAGGCTGACGTGTCTGAAAATCTCTTTTAAGCTCGGTTTATGGAATAAATGTTCTGTCACAAGCCAGCTAAGTACGCTAAGTAATATGGCGCCCAACGTGTTAGTTGACGATTCTACGGAACAAATTGCCACAGCTAATAGTTTTTAGACAGCGGATTTATTTATCACTAAAAAAATACTCGCAAGATCTATGTGCCGATCTGCGCCGATGGTGAATATCGAGCTGCAGCGACTACGTTAGCTAGTTCATGTTGTGAGAATGGATGAGGATGTCGCAGCTCAAAAGGCATATAAAAGCGAGCCAACTGATGCGTCACACAGAAGGGGAAGGCCACGAATGCAATGGAAAGATCAAGTGGAAGACAACATCTCGGAACATGGTCTTTCAAATTAGAAGAGCTTCGCACAAGAATGAGGTGTCTGGAAAACGTTTTTAAGCTCGCCTAATGGAATAAATGTTCTATCACAAGCCCGTTAAGAAAATTAGTAATATGGCGCCCAACGTTAGTTCACAATTACATAATTACAAATTAAATTGTCACAGCTAATAGTTATTAGACAGCGGATTTATTTCTCAATACTTTAGAGAGACTAGCAAATTTATTTAATTATTTTCCAGTCATTCTAATCAATCGATCTTCCAGTCAGGGAATTGCTAATGTTGTTGACCAGGTCTCCGAGCCCAAAATTTATCAAAGTAGCAACCAAGGTAGAAAAAGGCTCGACCAATCGAAATGATTTTTCGTTGGAGTTTCAAAGTGAACCACCTAACGGGGGGTATCATGCGACCTCGTGCCCATCAGCGTTCTATGGTTTGCAGTCAGGGTCCTGACTGTATAGAACGGAGCCTTGTTGATACCTGGGAGCCTCAACAATATTATTCAGGCTTAGCTGCCAAGTCCTTGGTAAGAGGCTATGCCATGGTTGACCATAATCCCTCACAAACAGCACATTCTATGGTGCCGAATTTAAGGGTAGCGATTGAGCCGTATTCACACGGATGCAGTTGAGGAAGCAATTCGAGAATATCGTGAGAATACAATCCTTGGTGACACCCGCCAAGATAGCTGCAGAAGAGCAGCAGCTACCTCGACAAATCAGAGTGGTCTTGGCACAATTGGGATCAGGATGGTGTAGCCGCCTCAATTCATATTGGGCACGAATTGACGGCCCCGTCAATAATATCTGACCGGCAACCAAACCCACGTGTCTAAAGTTGGTTTACATGAGTGGGTTACCGATACAGATCGCAGCCTTTTTGAATTTGGAGTTAGAAGCAGAACGAGATTAAGAAGAGATACACCACATATTGACAGATTCTAAATAGATAGGATTTTGGTAGGGCAAATGGTGGTGAAATGGCGCCCAACGTTAATGAACACTTATTGTATAAACATATGACAAGTAGTAGTATAGCTAGCTTAGTCCAACAAATATTAAAGTTTGTTATCTAAAATGGCGCCCAACGTTTATGAACACTTTGTGTGTGCAATAATGTAAAATACCATCAAATTTTGCAACCAACGTTGGGTTAGTGCACCCTTTTTGTGTGTGTGTAATGATTAAAAATACCTTTAAATTTTGCGCCCAACGTTGGGTCATACATCACATGCTAAGCCAAACTTTGCCAATAATTGCGACATAAACAAACCTATGCTAAATTTTAAAGTCTTTGACAAATTAATATGGGTTAACAATTTGGCGACCAACGTTAGCACTTGTAAATAAATTAAATAGGCTAGTTTAGTCCGATACTCCTGCAACTTTCTATGTCGAAACATTGACCTAACAATTTTCCAAATTAAATTACTCACAATGATGGTTGCATAAATTCCATGGCCGTGGGAGTCCAAGCACCGCGAATCAAACGTTCCAACAATTTGGTAAATCCGGCACCATTACCCTTCAATGTACCAATGATAATCATGATGATCCAGGCATTCGGATACAATTTGGCAGCATGGGTAACACCGTCGTACACTTTCTTGGCACGATAGATTTCCTTCATGGCACTGGCCACAACCTTAATCGGTAGGAATTTGCCAATTTTATAACCAATATCGAAGGGAGTATAGAAAACCATGTACCTGGGAAAACAATAAAGATTAGAATCGTGAAAATTTGAAAAAAATCTACACCACTTACCAAACAGCTGTTCCGACCAATAGCTGTGGTGTATTTTTCAGTGGCGATAATATGGGTTCGCCCAATAACGCATTGGCCACCATAGCACCGGAGAATATCACCAACATTGTCGACAGCCAACAGGCCAGAGGATGTTTACGCGAAAATGCCTGAGCATTTGCACCCAAATCTTCGCGTACTGCCAGTGCGGCTAACAGACTGTGCGCAATATCGAAGTAAGGAAACATTTTCAATTTAATGACCTGATTGGCCATATCCAAAAAGGCTTCGGGATCCATGTTGCTAGGTTTATTTGTGCGTGTTCGTTATACTCCTAAGTGTGCGTTCGTTAGCTGCTGCTAAAAAGAAATATAAAAGAGAAAAAAAAAACAAATTAGTTTAAAATAGGTTTTTAAAATGTTTTTTTTTCTTTGGCATTTGTGTAGTTCCCTTTTTTGTTTTGTTGGCATAGCGCCTAATATTCGAAACATAAAAAAACATCTGTACAAACTCATGTAATAGAAACGGAAGGGAATATTATTGTTTATAGTTTGCTGTTGAAGTGTTGAAATTGAAATTGCGGAATATTTTGAATAGGTTTGTGGTATTTCAAAAAAAGTAAATATTATTATATATAGACTTCTTCCGAACTTTGCTCCAGCGGGCAGCTGAGTTAATATCACCTTTAATGGAGAGAATGGGGAGAGAAACGAAAAACTACCAACTTCGGATAAAAAGAAGACAAACAACACCATCATTGTCAAATTATCAAAAAGTAACAAACGCTTTAGAGATATGGGTCCTCGAAGTCCGTCAAAGTATATAAAATAAATCGAGATTTTTGAAATTTTTAAAATATTGAAAATTGTTGAGAACACGAGCAAATGGCGCCCAACATCAGTGCACACATTGAAAAATTAAAATAGGCTGATAATATGGCGCCCAACGTTAGTATATATCCATACGTCAGTCTGTTTGTTAGTATATTAGACAATGTTAACAATTACTTTAAATGTGGCGCCCAACGTTAGCACAAAATTATGACTGATGAAATAATCTAGCTTAGATTAGTCCTCGATACAAAAAATTTAAAATATTAAAGTTTATTAGGGACTTGACCAAATGTCGCCCAACGTTAGTGTACACTTTTTGTGTAAACATAATCCAAGCTAGCTCAGTCCGGTCATTAATATATTGACTATGGTAAAAAATAACTTCAAACAATGTAAAAATTTCTTCAATTGTTGCGCCCAACTTTACCTCAAAATTATCTGTGTTGAAATGATATACCTTTGTTTAGTCCACGGTACATACATTCTAAAATATTTAAGGACTGTACAAAATGGCGCCCAACGTTAGTGCACACTTTTTGTATGCCATATATGTATACCAAGCTAGCTCAGTTCGATCAATAATATATTGACTATTGTAAAAAAACTTCAAATATGGAGACCAAAGACCCATCAGAAATCGAAAACCTAAACCCTACCAAATAACCAAAAATCGAACTTTTCATAAATTTTAAACTATTCAAGTTTTTTTAAGAACTGGACAAAATGGCGCCCAAGGTTAGGGCACACATATTGAATAAACATATACAAAGTTAGCTCAGTCTGGTCATTAATGTATTGGCTATTGTAAAAATACCTTCAAATGACAAATTAAAACGGGCGATAATATGGCGCCCAACGTTAATGCACGACTTTTGTATAATTATATGCCAAACTAGTTCAACTCGATCGTTAGAATATGAAACAACGTAAAAATTCCTTCAAATGTGGCGCCCAACTTGTTGAAATAATGTAGCTATGATTAGTCCACGGCACCATTTACCAGATTTTCACTCTGCGCCAAATCCTGGAAAAGACCCAAGAAAAACACATCGACACCACCTATTCGTCGAATATAAAGCCGCATTCGGCAGCCCTATCCGTTCAGAGGCGTTTAAAGTCATGTCTACGTTCGGCATTCCTGCAAAATTAATACGGCTATGCAGTATAACTTTAAGTGACATAAGGTCAGCAATTAAAGTCGGAAAGGACCTATCGGAGCCCTTCAATATCTTCTGGAAAAGGTCATACGAGACGCAAAGGTGAACAGAAATGGCACTATGTACACCAAATAACACACATCGCCTACGCCGATGACATCGATATAATGGGTCGAACATTGCGAGCGGTAATAGCCACCTTTGAACGAATTGAAAAGGAGTCTGTCAAAGTGGGTCTGGCAATAAGCGGCGAGAAGACCAAGCTGATGGTATCAACGCGCAATACGTCCAGTAGACTCGGATCAACTTAAGAACTACAGCTTCGAGGTAGTTAAAGATTTTATATACCTTGGTACCGCCATAAATAAAACGAATGACATCAGTTTTGAAATTCGGAGACGGACTGTGATGGCCAACATATGCTATTATGGTCTAAATAAGCAGTTTAGAAACAAGGCCACTTCCCGCCAGACCAAACTCACTCTTTACAGGACGCGGATACTACCCGTGCTGTTATATGGAAGCATGGGTACTTGCGTAGGCAGATGAGGCAGCTTTTGCTGTGTTTGAAAGAAAAATTCTCCGAAAGATCTATGAGCCGATCTGCGCCGACGGTGAATATCGGCATCGAATGAACCACGAGCTTTACAATTTATACGTGGACATTGACATAGTCAGTCGTTTTGAGCTGCAGCGACTACGGTGTCTAGACCATGTTCTGCGAATGAATGAGATTGCCCCAGCTCAAAAGGCATATAGAAGGGGAAGGCCACGAATTAGATGGAAAGACCAAGAAGAAAAAAGCATCTTGGAACGTGGTCTTTCAAATTGGAGGAGATGCGCACAAGACCGACGCACTCGGAAATCTTTTTTAAGCTCGGCTTATGGAACAACCGTTCTGTATGTAAAGTGTGCACTAAAGACCCAGAGTTTGGCCGACCGACAAAAATTTCGTACAATGTACTGAAGTTACTAAAATTGAATGTTTTGTGTTTTTTCTGTATTTTTATTTACGCCTGATGTTTTTGTAGTTCTGCATTTCGAGGGAATTTTCGTGCCTTTGACATGGATACCTGTCCCTTCCATAGCTCGTGTGTTAAGTTTCGAGAAAATCGGCTTAGATTTAAGTTCGTTCAATTTCATGTCAATGTTCCTTCGAAAAAGCGACGTCTGTTAGGATACATATGTAGAATATATTCAAAGTGGTGAAGGGTATCATATAGTCGGCCCAGTCCGATTTTAAAAATTTCCTTATTGGTTAGATTTGGGTAGATCAGGAACAAACCAGTTCATTGGAACTATTCCGAGAAAGGAATGGAGCAGAGGTACTATATGGAGTAATGGAACACATTAAGGAACTAGTTCCTTTTAAAAAGGGCCGAGAAGGATCGAACCGCTACGATAACTAGATTGCAGCCTTTTAAATACTTCATACAGGGTCAAAACCTTCATTCCTTGATATTTGACAAAAAAATGATTTGAAATCAGTTTCCTCGCATCGACCAAAAGGCGTTTATTTAGCTCATTTTTTAACAAATTAAACCATTCACATTATCACTTAATTTAGATGAATACCTTTGCGTCACACTTTAAAACAAAATTTGCCCACATTATATACAGCAAACATAATCATCAATAATCATGTCATTTTGTGTTCGGTATTATATAATATTTTACGGAAAATTATGTTTCAAATTTTCTCCTTATTTTAATATATTTTTGATTCTGTTTATTTATTTTTTTTTAATTGTTATTTTAAATAATTCTAATAAGAACACAAAGGGTATTCACAATGAAAGCGCCAAATCGTTTGTCAATCTTCTCTGTGTATTATTTGCACTATTGTTGTTGCTCTGCTCAACGTCATTTAGATAACGGGGGATAATGACCAGCCATGTGATGCAAATTTGTGTTATTGTGAGATAAACATTGCGAGAGAGAGAACAGAGCTATTCTCCCCATTTTTGGCGGGGGGATAAATTAGAAAAAGAGTGACAGTGTACCAAATGCAATGAGAGAGCGGGAGATTGAGAGTAAAACAAACGTAAAACAACTGAACAAAAAAACACACAGAATCCCCGTGAGGCGGCTAAGGAGCTCCAAAAATAAACACACGACAGCGGTAATGATGGCAGCAGACGAAAATTTTTCGAAAAAAAATATGAACCATTAGAAAAAAAATTGAAAATCACACAAACAAATATACATTGGAATTTTTGTATATTTTTTTTAAATTATTTATTTAACTAATTGATTAGCACAATTTTGCAATTATTGCAAAACAAAACAAAATTTTGCACAGTAATAGATTTATCACATCACAACGAAGTGTGTGTGTGTCCGTGTGTTTGCTTTTTGATAATCAAATGTCACTAGAATCATATAATTCAACACTTTTTTTCAAATCACTTATCGGTATCTTTCACTTTTAATTTTTTGTTACTTTTTTGTTGTTGTTCTTGTTTGTTTTTATAATACATATATATGTATGTATAGGCATGTAATTATTTGTTTTGTTGTTGTATATTTACTTTATTTTTGTTGTTGAAAATTGAAAATTTATTTCAAAATATTATTAGCCAACCGCAGCGCAGCAGCTCTAACAATGTTGGATTTTGAAAAGAACTGAAAAATTTGCTATGGCTATAAAGTTTTTTTTTTTTGCTTTTTTTGGCAACGAACGAGAACGAAATTAACCGCAGCAAACACGTCCGACCACGAGAGCAAAATTCACAACACAGAGACAGAGACTTTTCGAGACTGAAGAAAGAAAATCGACCGACAATTGAGACACAAAACAAATGGCCCACAGCAACGCGTTTAGCGGCAGCAACAGACGCCAGAAGCGCACAGAAGTAGAGATAAAAAAACAGAATTGTTTTAAATTTAGAATCAGCCTTTTGCTGACATAGGAAATAAAACAACAACAACACAACGAACAGACGACCGGAAAATTGTAGTTGTCAGTTGTAGTATTTGTCTGCTCTCATTTGGTGTTGCCAGATGTGTCGGCGGTGGGTGAAAGAGAACAAATGGGATTTATGATAGAAATGGGGGCATTCGAAATAAAGGGGTTTCCAAATCGGCTTAAAACTGCTTGTACATTAGAACTTTTTACCGGGTTAACCTACTTTATGTGGATTTATTTGACATATATGCAAAGGAATTGACAATTGAAACCCACTGGGTTAACGAAATCCGGTTAAATGTAAACGTACTATAAGATCAGATTTTGTTTTAGAATTTTTTTCCAGGAGTAGGTATTTTTACCCTAATTATATATATTTTTCTTTGGGAAAATTCGAGTACCGGTTTCTACGGATATAATTTATACAAAATGGGTTAAAGCGTAGGAAAATATCTCTCCATTGAGCGGTGATATGGAGGGATTATCTCAAACCATTTGGGAGATACAGTAAAAAACTGGGTTTCGGACCCTGATGTTTTTGAAAAACTCCCTATAAGTCGAACTCAAATTATAGACTACAATTTGCTCTTTCCAAAATGGTCCGATATGTGGCAGTATCTGTTGTGGATCAAAAGACAAGGTGCTTTTGAACCCTACAAGAACAAGGAAATTCTTTCTACGAGATAGAATCTCCTTTTAAGGGGACCCCCCCCATTCTCGGGGTCAGTCTGTTTGTTAGTATATTAGACAATGTTAACAATTACTTTAAATGTGGCGCCCAACGTTAGCACAAAATTATGACTGATGAAATAATCTAGCTTAGATTAGTCCTCGATACAAAAAATTTAAAATATTAAAGTTTATTAGGGACTTGACCAAATGTCGCCCAACGTTAGTGTACACTTTTTGTGTAAACATAATCCAAGCTAGCTCAGTCCGGTCATTAATATATTGACTATGGTAAAAAATAACTTCAAACAATGTAAAAATTTCTTCAATTGTTGCGCCCAACTTTACCTCAAAATTATCTGTGTTGAAATGATATACCTTTGTTTAGTCCACGGTACATACATTCTAAAATATTTAAGGACTGTACAAAATGGCGCCCAACGTTAGTGCACACTTTTTGTATGCCATATATGTATACCAAGCTAGCTCAGTTCGATCAATAATATATTGACTATTGTAAAAAAACTTCAAATATGGAGACCAAAGACCCATCAGAAATCGAAAACCTAAACCCTACCAAATAACCAAAAATCGAACTTTTCATAAATTTTAAACTATTCAAGTTTTTTTAAGAACTGGACAAAATGGCGCCCAAGGTTAGGGCACACATATTGAATAAACATATACAAAGTTAGCTCAGTCTGGTCATTAATGTATTGGCTATTGTAAAAATACCTTCAAATGACAAATTAAAACGGGCGATAATATGGCGCCCAACGTTAATGCACGACTTTTGTATAATTATATGCCAAACTAGTTCAACTCGATCGTTAGAATATGAAACAACGTAAAAATTCCTTCAAATGTGGCGCCCAACTTGTTGAAATAATGTAGCTATGATTAGTCCACGGCACCATTTACCAGATTTTCACTCTGCGCCAAATCCTGGAAAAGACCCAAGAAAAACACATCGACACCACCTATTCGTCGAATATAAAGCCGCATTCGGCAGCCCTATCCGTTCAGAGGCGTTTAAAGTCATGTCTACGTTCGGCATTCCTGCAAAATTAATACGGCTATGCAGTATAACTTTAAGTGACATAAGGTCAGCAATTAAAGTCGGAAAGGACCTATCGGAGCCCTTCAATATCTTCTGGAAAAGGTCATACGAGACGCAAAGGTGAACAGAAATGGCACTATGTACACCAAATAACACACATCGCCTACGCCGATGACATCGATATAATGGGTCGAACATTGCGAGCGGTAATAGCCACCTTTGAACGAATTGAAAAGGAGTCTGTCAAAGTGGGTCTGGCAATAAGCGGCGAGAAGACCAAGCTGATGGTATCAACGCGCAATACGTCCAGTAGACTCGGATCAACTTAAGAACTACAGCTTCGAGGTAGTTAAAGATTTTATATACCTTGGTACCGCCATAAATAAAACGAATGACATCAGTTTTGAAATTCGGAGACGGACTGTGATGGCCAACATATGCTATTATGGTCTAAATAAGCAGTTTAGAAACAAGGCCACTTCCCGCCAGACCAAACTCACTCTTTACAGGACGCGGATACTACCCGTGCTGTTATATGGAAGCATGGGTACTTGCGTAGGCAGATGAGGCAGCTTTTGCTGTGTTTGAAAGAAAAATTCTCCGAAAGATCTATGAGCCGATCTGCGCCGACGGTGAATATCGGCATCGAATGAACCACGAGCTTTACAATTTATACGTGGACATTGACATAGTCAGTCGTTTTGAGCTGCAGCGACTACGGTGTCTAGACCATGTTCTGCGAATGAATGAGATTGCCCCAGCTCAAAAGGCATATAGAAGGGGAAGGCCACGAATTAGATGGAAAGACCAAGAAGAAAAAAGCATCTTGGAACGTGGTCTTTCAAATTGGAGGAGATGCGCACAAGACCGACGCACTCGGAAATCTTTTTTAAGCTCGGCTTATGGAACAACCGTTCTGTATGTAAAGTGTGCACTAAAGACCCAGAGTTTGGCCGACCGACAAAAATTTCGTACAATGTACTGAAGTTACTAAAATTGAATGTTTTGTGTTTTTTCTGTATTTTTATTTACGCCTGATGTTTTTGTAGTTCTGCATTTCGAGGGAATTTTCGTGCCTTTGACATGGATACCTGTCCCTTCCATAGCTCGTGTGTTAAGTTTCGAGAAAATCGGCTTAGATTTAAGTTCGTTCAATTTCATGTCAATGTTCCTTCGAAAAAGCGACGTCTGTTAGGATACATATGTAGAATATATTCAAAGTGGTGAAGGGTATCATATAGTCGGCCCAGTCCGATTTTAAAAATTTCCTTATTGGTTAGATTTGGGTAGATCAGGAACAAACCAGTTCATTGGAACTATTCCGAGAAAGGAATGGAGCAGAGGTACTATATGGAGTAATGGAACACATTAAGGAACTAGTTCCTTTTAAAAAGGGCCGAGAAGGATCGAACCGCTACGATAACTAGATTGCAGCCTTTTAAATACTTCATACAGGGTCAAAACCTTCATTCCTTGATATTTGACAAAAAAATGATTTGAAATCAGTTTCCTCGCATCGACCAAAAGGCGTTTATTTAGCTCATTTTTTAACAAATTAAACCATTCACATTATCACTTAATTTAGATGAATACCTTTGCGTCACACTTTAAAACAAAATTTGCCCACATTATATACAGCAAACATAATCATCAATAATCATGTCATTTTGTGTTCGGTATTATATAATATTTTACGGAAAATTATGTTTCAAATTTTCTCCTTATTTTAATATATTTTTGATTCTGTTTATTTATTTTTTTTTAATTGTTATTTTAAATAATTCTAATAAGAACACAAAGGGTATTCACAATGAAAGCGCCAAATCGTTTGTCAATCTTCTCTGTGTATTATTTGCACTATTGTTGTTGCTCTGCTCAACGTCATTTAGATAACGGGGGATAATGACCAGCCATGTGATGCAAATTTGTGTTATTGTGAGATAAACATTGCGAGAGAGAGAACAGAGCTATTCTCCCCATTTTTGGCGGGGGGATAAATTAGAAAAAGAGTGACAGTGTACCAAATGCAATGAGAGAGCGGGAGATTGAGAGTAAAACAAACGTAAAACAACTGAACAAAAAAACACACAGAATCCCCGTGAGGCGGCTAAGGAGCTCCAAAAATAAACACACGACAGCGGTAATGATGGCAGCAGACGAAAATTTTTCGAAAAAAAATATGAACCATTAGAAAAAAAATTGAAAATCACACAAACAAATATACATTGGAATTTTTGTATATTTTTTTTAAATTATTTATTTAACTAATTGATTAGCACAATTTTGCAATTATTGCAAAACAAAACAAAATTTTGCACAGTAATAGATTTATCACATCACAACGAAGTGTGTGTGTGTCCGTGTGTTTGCTTTTTGATAATCAAATGTCACTAGAATCATATAATTCAACACTTTTTTTCAAATCACTTATCGGTATCTTTCACTTTTAATTTTTTGTTACTTTTTTGTTGTTGTTCTTGTTTGTTTTTATAATACATATATATGTATGTATAGGCATGTAATTATTTGTTTTGTTGTTGTATATTTACTTTATTTTTGTTGTTGAAAATTGAAAATTTATTTCAAAATATTATTAGCCAACCGCAGCGCAGCAGCTCTAACAATGTTGGATTTTGAAAAGAACTGAAAAATTTGCTATGGCTATAAAGTTTTTTTTTTTGCTTTTTTTGGCAACGAACGAGAACGAAATTAACCGCAGCAAACACGTCCGACCACGAGAGCAAAATTCACAACACAGAGACAGAGACTTTTCGAGACTGAAGAAAGAAAATCGACCGACAATTGAGACACAAAACAAATGGCCCACAGCAACGCGTTTAGCGGCAGCAACAGACGCCAGAAGCGCACAGAAGTAGAGATAAAAAAACAGAATTGTTTTAAATTTAGAATCAGCCTTTTGCTGACATAGGAAATAAAACAACAACAACACAACGAACAGACGACCGGAAAATTGTAGTTGTCAGTTGTAGTATTTGTCTGCTCTCATTTGGTGTTGCCAGATGTGTCGGCGGTGGGTGAAAGAGAACAAATGGGATTTATGATAGAAATGGGGGCATTCGAAATAAAGGGGTTTCCAAATCGGCTTAAAACTGCTTGTACATTAGAACTTTTTACCGGGTTAACCTACTTTATGTGGATTTATTTGACATATATGCAAAGGAATTGACAATTGAAACCCACTGGGTTAACGAAATCCGGTTAAATGTAAACGTACTATAAGATCAGATTTTGTTTTAGAATTTTTTTCCAGGAGTAGGTATTTTTACCCTAATTATATATATTTTTCTTTGGGAAAATTCGAGTACCGGTTTCTACGGATATAATTTATACAAAATGGGTTAAAGCGTAGGAAAATATCTCTCCATTGAGCGGTGATATGGAGGGATTATCTCAAACCATTTGGGAGATACAGTAAAAAACTGGGTTTCGGACCCTGATGTTTTTGAAAAACTCCCTATAAGTCGAACTCAAATTATAGACTACAATTTGCTCTTTCCAAAATGGTCCGATATGTGGCAGTATCTGTTGTGGATCAAAAGACAAGGTGCTTTTGAACCCTACAAGAACAAGGAAATTCTTTCTACGAGATAGAATCTCCTTTTAAGGGGACCCCCCCCATTCTCGGGGTCAAAAATTTTGTTGACCCCGAGAATAATTCAAATCTACACTGATTAAAGAATGTCTCTACAAAATTTCAAGTGAAAATCTCAAGAACTCTTGAAGATATATTCGATTTATTGTGTCAGCATCAAGTGACGGCTGAAGGGCTTCTCAAACTTTAAACGCGTTTTTCTCTAAACATTTTTTTGCGAATGGCGGGCACGATAACTCAAAAACTAATAATCCAATCAGTTCCAAATTTTGCAACGTTTCTCTGGGAGTGTATAGCTCTCGTATGAACTAGTATAAAATCGGCGATTTTCCAAAAATATTTTTTCAAAGGTCCACCATTTTGTTAATTTTAGAGCGAAGTCAATAATCCTAGTTCATACGAGAGCCAGACATGTACTCTTTCCAACACCGTTGGAATTTTCGGATTCCGATGTTCCATTCCAGCCTATTGAAACTCTTGAAAAATTAAAATCGAGAATAGGGGGTTCCCTTAAATAGATCTTCTCGCCATTTACTACCAGTCCCACTATGGCAGACTTCTTCTCAATTCGTTCAAAGTTGGCTGTTACCGCTCGCAATATTCGACCCATTACATCGATATCATCGGCTTAGGGGAGTAACATATGCTGTTTGGTGTACAGAGTGCCACATTTGAATATCGTATAACCTTTTCCAGCAGGATGTTAAACAGGTATTAAAGGCTTCAAGAGGTCTTTTCCGATCTTAACTGGTGAACTTGTATCAGTTAAAATTATCCTGCATAGCCGTATTTATTTTGCAAGAATGCCGAACGCATACATGGCTTCAAATGCCTCTGAGCGGATTGGGCTGTCGAATGCGGCTTTATAGTCGACGGGAATGTGTCGATGTGTTTTTCGTGGGTTTTTTCCATGATTTGGCACATTCGAATTGGCTGACATTTAGTTATTCGGATTATCAATGAGTAACATATGTATCTAACAACTAATAACACTAGTACTATTAACAAATATAGGTCCACCGTTCAGATTAGCCTCCAATAACGATTTCTCTCAAATTTCCATATTTTGAGGAGTTTCGGCACATTTTTCAGCCGAATTGGCTGCAATTTGATATTTAGGGCTCTCATGGAGTAACAAATCTCCATACTACAAATTATAAATTTTGGTTTATTTTTTAGAGTAGCCCCCATACCTCCGAACCTTTGAAATTTCGAAATTTTGAGGAGTTCGTGTACTTTTTTTCACCCGAATTGGCTGTAATTTGACAAATTGGGTTCTCAGAAGGTAACAAATCTATTTCCTAAAGATTATTAATATTGATCTAATTCAGGGTAGCCTCCATAGAGCAATACCTCTAAAATGTCAGTATTTGGGCACTTTTTGCCACCGATTTGCTTGTAATTCGATATTTAAGGTTCTCGTAGAGTAACCGATCCCCATACTAAAAATTATAAATTTTGATTTACTTTAAACGTACCTTCAAAATTTCAAGTGAATTTTCGATATTTTGAAAAGTTCGTGAACTTTTTTCAACCGAATGTAATTTGACAAATTGGGTTTTCAGAGGGTCACAAATGTATTTCCTAAAAATTATTAATATTGATCCACTTTTCAGAGTATATAACAATATAACAATACCTCCCAATTTTGGGAATTTCGGTCAAGTTATTCAATCAAATTGACTGCAATTAAGTATTTTGAGGTCTCATTGGGTAATAAATCTCCATGCCAAAAATTATCAATATTGGTCTATTTCTTAGGATAGCCCCAATATAGTACTTTTTACTACGATAACGAATTTTCCTTTATGATATCGAAGAAATTAGTAAAATCAAGTAGATTCTTGCAGTACGGGAAAAGACCATATATGTCGAAATTATTATATGTCTATATAATAATAAACAGCGAAAAAAAAAAATTACGGCGCCCAAACTGAAAATTGGCTCAGATATTCCTTCATAAATAGAGGCAGTTATCCAGTTATCCCTCGAAACTTCCTTCTACATGTTTTCCTACATTTTAGATGTAAATTGACATTAAATTTGTTTTATATATAAATATATTATGATCTTCTGTTCCCATACTGCAAGAATCTACTAATTTTTACTATTTTTCCCGATATCATAAAGGAAAAATTGTTATCGTAGTAAAAAGTTGTATCTTCTGGCAGGTTCTGGAACAGACATGTAGTCTACTTAATAATTAAAATAAATATGTACTTGTTTTCTCTTCTTTCCGACCCCCACCAAATTTCCCAAATTTATAACATCCCCTGTTGAAAATATTTCCTATTGGCAACTCTTGACAACACATATGAAAGGGTTAAATGAATGGGGAGCACATTAGATAATTGTCAAATTCTCAGTCAGATAAACTAAATCTCTCATTGAATTGTAGACAATACCGTTACAACATTACGTTTCATTGCGTGTACCAATCGTGTTTTGACAGGCAAACACACCGCAATGAATGTAGGGGGTAATCAAATGCAATCACACAAGGGAGGTAGCGATTATGTACAAATTTACCCAATTGGAGAAGGTGGGGGGAGATAATCGTTTAATAGGTTGGTTCGTTAACATTAACATGGGGAATAAGAGCGTGTTTAGACTACAAAATTCATTCGATTTTAAATGTCAATTACATAGCGTATACGTAACGCTAAAGAGAACATTAGCACTTTTTAACGGGTTAACCACATGTGAACGACTGAAGCCAATGGTCAATGAAATTAGTGGGCCATACTAATGCGGCTTCAAACCTGGCAAATCCATAATTGACCAGATTTTCACTCTGCGCCAAATACTGGAAAAGTCCTGCGAAAAATGTGTCCACCTATTCGTCGACTGTAAAGCCGCATTCGACAGTCCTATCCGTTCAGAGGTGTTTATGCCATGTCTGGCATTGGCATTCCTGCAAAATTAATACGGCTATGCAGGGTAACTCTAACTGGCACAAGAGCAGCGGTTAAAGTCGGAAAAGACCTCTCGGAGGCATTTACTACCTAACGAGGATTCAGACAAGGTGAAAGTTTGTCGTGTGATCTTTTTAACATCCTGCTGGAAAAGGTCATACGACAGTCAAGGGTGAACATAAATGGCACTCTGTACACCAATCAATACATGACATCGACATAATGGGTGGAACATTGCGAGCGGTAATAGTCACCTTTGCACAAGTTTAGAAGGAGTCTGCCAAAGTGGGTCTGATAGTAAATGCCGAGAAGAACAAGCTGATGGCATCAACGTGCAAGATGCCCCGTAGACTTGGGCCAACTGTAGAACTTGAGAATTACAGCTTCGAGGTAGTCAACGTTTTTATATACCTTGGTACCGCCAGAAATAAAACAAATGACATCAGTTTTAAAAGTCGGAGGTGAATAGTGTGGGCCAACAGATGCTACTATGGTCTAAGTAAGCAGTTTAGAAACAAGGCCACCTCCCGTCAGACTGAACTCTTCGATCTGCGTCGGCACATAGAATATCGCCGTCGAATGAACCATGAGCTGTACTACCATCTATTCTCGGATATCGATGTAGTTAGAAGTATCGAACTGCAGCGAATACGTTGGCTAGGCCATGTTCATGGCATAATTATGGAATGTAGTCTCATTTGAGAAATTAATAATGGCAACACTTTTTAATCGTACTGCAATTTTTAATTTTTACTATTTTTTCCGATATCATAAAGTAAAAATTGTTATCGTAGTAAAAAATTTTACATTCTTGCAAGTTCTGGAATAAAAAAAAATGGGAATCATGGGCTTATGACAATAACTTTCCTTTGAGTGGTGATATGGGAGATACATTCAAAAAATCGGTATTTGGATGATAGACTACAATTTGCCTTTCTAAAATGGTGTGAAATGCGGCTGTATCTATTGTGGAATCTCCATAGTGATGTTGAAGCAGCTTGATGAGCCAGGAGTACAGTACCTTGCTAAAGTTCTCAACTTGTCGATAGCCACTCTAGTAGTTTCCGATGCCTAGAAAATGGGCAAGGTGGTCCCACTACTGAAGCCAGGCAAGGATGCCGGCAATGGTGAGTCATACAGGCCGATCTCACTTTTATCGCCAGTAGCTAAGACACTTTAGCATTCGTGAATGCTACTCAGTTGCTGATCATCAAAATGGGCTCGGGAAGCAGCATAGTACAACAACAGCTTTGCACGCAATTTACACACATAGCGAAAGGACTTAAACAGAACAGACCGTGTAACGGGACAGTCATGGTGGCGCTGGACCTATCAAAGGCATTTGATACCGTCAGTCACGCCAAGCTGTTCGAGGGCGTCGAGAGAACAACCATCCAGCCAAGTTTGAAACGTTGGATCGTGAAGTACGTGTGTCGAAGGCCCGTAGAGGTAAACAGGGAGTTCCCCAAGGAGGGGTGATTTCTCCGGTACTGTTTAACCTCTACCTTTCTGGAATTCCACGCCCACCAGACGGCAAAAAGATCGTAACATATGCAGGTGATTGTACGATTATGGCGTCAGGATCTAAAATTGATGACATTTGCAAGAGGTTGAACCACTATCTCGTGGATATCGCAGACTTTTCTGGTCGAGGAATATTGAAATATCCGCCACTAAGTCAACGGCCACACTGTTTACAACAAATTTACCCAATTGGAGAAGGTGGCGGGAGATATTCGTTTAATAGGTTGGTTCGTTAACATTAACATGGGGAATAAGAGCGTGTTTAGACTACAAAATTCACTCGATTTTAAATGTCAATTACATAGCGTATACGTATCGCTAAAGAGAACATTAACACTTTTTAACGGCTTAACCACATAGTTTATGTGAACGACTAAAGCCATTGGTCAATGAAATTAGCGGGCCATACTAATGCGGCTTCAAACCTGGCAAATCCATAATTGACCAGATTTTCACTCTGCGCCAAATACTGGAAAAGTCCTGCGAAAAATGTGTCCACCTATTCGTCGACTGTAAAGCCGCATTCGACAGTCCTATCCGTTCAGAGGTGTTTATGCCATGTTTGTGCATTGGCATTCCTGCAAAATTAATACGGCTATGCAGGGTAACTCTAACTGGCACAAGAGCAGCGGTTAAAGTCCTCTCGGAGGCATTTATTACCTAACGAGGATTCAGACAAGGTGAAAGTTTGTCGTGTGATCTTTTTAACATCCTGCTGAAAAAGGTCATACAACAGTCAAGGGTGAACATAAATGGTACTCTGTACACCAATCAATACATGACATCGACATAATGGGTGGAACATTGTGAGCGGTAATAGTCACCTTTGCACAAGTTTAGAAGGAGTCTGCCAAAGTGGGTCTGATAGTAAATGCCGAGAAGAACAAGCTGATGGCATCAACGTGCAAGATGCCCCGTAGACTTGGGCCAACTGTGGATCTTGAGAATTACAGCTTCGAGGTAGTCAAAGTTTTTATATACCTTGGTACCGCCAGAAATGAACGCCGTCGAATGAACCATGAGCTGTACTACCATCTATTCTCGGATATCGATGTAGTCAGAAGTATCGAACTGCAGCGAATACGTTGGCTAGGCCATGTTCATGGCATAATTATGGAATGTAGTCTCATTTGAGAAATTAATAATGGCAACACTTTTTAATCGTACTGCAATTTTTAATTTTTACTATTTTTTCCGACATCATAAAGTAAAAATTGTTATCGTAGTAAAAAATTTTACATTCTTGCAAGTTCTGGAATAAAAAAAAATGGGAATCATGGGCTTATGACAATAACTTTCCTTTGAGTGGTGATATGGGAGATACATTCAAAAAATCGGTATTTGGATGATAGACTACAATTTGCCTTTCTAAAATGGTGTGAAATGCGGCTGTATCTATTGTGGAATCTCCATAGTGATGTTGAAGCAGCTTGATGAGCCAGGAGTACAGTACCTTGCTAAAGTCCTCAACTTGTCGATAGCCACTCTAGTAGTTCCCGATGCCTAGAAAATGGGCAAGGTGGTCCCACTACTGAAGCCAGGCAAGGATGCCGGCAATGGTGAGTTATACAGGCCGATCTCACTTTTGTCGCCAGTAGCTAAGACACTTTAGCATTCGTGAATGCTACTCAGTTGCTGATCATCAAAATGGGCTCGGGAAGCAGCATAGTACAACAACAGCTTTGCACGCAATTTACACACATAGCGAAAGGACTTAAACAGAACAGACCGTGTAACGGGACAGTCATGGTGGCGCTGGACCTATCAAAGGCATTTGATACCGTCAGTCACGCCAAGCTGTTCGAGGGCGTCGAGAGAACAACCATCCAGCCAAGTTTGAAACGTTGGATCGTGAAGTACGTGTGTCGAAGGCCCGTAGAGGTAAACAGGGAGTTCCCCAAGGAGGGGTGATTTCTCCGGTACTGTTTAACCTCTACCTTTCTGGAATTCCACGCCCACCAGACGGCAAAAAGATCGTAACATATGCAGGTGATTGTACGATTATGGCGTCAGGATCTAAAATTGATGACATTTGCAAGAGGCTGAACCACTATCTCGTGGATATCGCAGACTTTTCTGGTCGAGGAATATTGAAATATCCGCCACTAAGTCAACGGCCACACTGTTTACAACATGGACAGCGGAGATGCGGCTATCTTTGAACGTGCAGTTCGAGAGTCCACAATTCCGACCACCAATTACCCCAAGGTTCTAGGGGTCTGCGTATGCCACAACTATTTGCTATAAAGTGAGGAGCAGAAACAAGGTTCTCAAGTGGCTAGCCGGCAGAACTTGGGGAGCTGACAAAGAAACATTGTCAACAACATATGGTCTGTTCCCGTACTGCAAGAATCTACAACTTTTTACTACGATAACGAACTTTCCTTTATGATATCGAAGAAAATAGTAAGATCTAGAAGATTCTTGCAGTAAGGGAACAGACCAATATAAAGCAATATGCCGGTTTGTGGAAAACTATGCGGCGCCAGTGTGGTCCTCTAAAGTCAGTGCAACGCAGTGGAAAAGTTTTCATTCCTTTCAGAATGCCGCCCTGAGGACTGCAACAGGGTGTCTCCTCATGACTCCAATAGACCACTTACATGAGGAGACGAATATCCTTCCTGAGCGTCAACACAAGAAGATGTTGTTTGATACAATACCTGCTTGGGTGTTATAGGAGTAGCAATCCAAACCGTTACCTAATGGATAGGCACCAACCACCTAGGTATGCCAGGAAGGATCTCCATGATCTGGAGAGAGTTCCAAAGGTACAAAAGGGAGCGGATGCAGTTGAGGAAACAATTTGAGAATATCGTGTGAATACCATCCTCGGATATCACGCGCCTACGAAAGCTGCAGAAGAGCAGCAGCAACCTCGACAAACCAGAGTGGTCTTGACACATCTTAGATCGGGATTGTGTAGCCGCCTCAATTCATATTGGGCACGAATTGATGTAGAGGTCGACAATATCCACCCGGCGTGTGGTAATGGACCAAATGACACGCTACACCTATTCAAATTCTCTTCTCTTTGGATTAAACCGATACTGGTCGCACCCTTCCTGAACTTGGAGTTAGAAGCAGAACCAGATTAAGGAGAATAAGAAGAATAAGAAAATTTTTACTACGATAACACTTTTTTCCTTTATAATATCGAAGGAAATAGTAAAAACGAGCAGATTCTTGCAGTACGGGAACATACCAATACACAGCAGTACAAGCATATTCCTTTTATTTTTGGTCTGTTCCCGTACTGCAAGAATCTACTCGATTTTACTATTTTCTTCGATATCATAAAGGAAAATTCGTTATCGTAGTAAAAAATAGTAGATTCTTGCAGTACGGGAACAGACCATTTATAATTTCATTTTTAGTCTCGTTTTCATGGAGTTCAATTTGTTATATGGCCACAACACTTAACACAAATATATCGATTACATTACGATAACACATTTACAACACCAATTGTTTTTATCGAACGTCCAAAAAACGATCTATAGATACCTAATCGTTTACAGCGACACAAAACAGTTCAACGCAAAACGCCAATGAGAATTAATGTCGTTCGGATGCGCGACGTCGGATATTACGGTTTTACAACGCACAGAGTGTCAGTGAAGAATATAACATAAAAACAAATTAACGAAAATATTTACAACAACAAAAAATAAACATAAGAAACAATAAGAAGAAGACGACGACAAAGAAACAACACAATTTTGTTTTGTTGATTCGTTGAAAAATTAAATAAAAATTTTACCTTAAAGCAGATAAAAGAAGCTAAACCGGTCATTAGCTTGAAAGTCAAGTAAAGTGGCTTCTTTATTTTCGTGTAAAAGTAATAACAACAAAAACAACAACAACTACAGCAAATAAACAAAAAAGTGGTGATTTCCATCCATACAAGAAATGTTAGTAATGTAGTGTAGTGCAGTGTGTGTCTGTGTGTATGGCTAGTGCCGTTTAATTTCATGATTACCATCAAAGGTTTTGGGTCGATCATCCATCCATTTGTAAAGGCGAAGACGGTCAACATCATTCCAAAAAAGTAGAAATTTTGGAAATTCGTGAGATTGGAATGTATGGTAATAATAACAACAGCAGCAACAACAATAACGTGTGTGATACGTGCTTAAAGCCAGACATACAACAAAAAAGTGCCCAACCAACAAAAAGACTACCAAACAAGTTGGCCACAAGTCACACACAGCCAACCAACCATTCGCATCCACATCCAACCATCCATCCAGCCATCCGCATTGTGTGGTAACCTGGCCCCAAACATTTACCATCTTTTATTATTTTATTTATCTTCTTTCTTATTGTAGTTATAAGCTTTGTTTGAGTGTGTGTGTGTTTGTGCCTGACTGTGCAAGTCGCGTCTTAAGCTTTTGAAACGAAAAGAAGCTGCTGTTGTGGTCCAAAATGTTGTGTTGTGGCAACAAATGCTTAAGACAAGTAGCTGACCATAACCACCACTACCACATCATCTATAGAAACGTTTTTGAGGGAATTGTTGTTTTTGTTATTTGTATGGTCTTCCTTATGCCCAATTCTTGAGCCAAAGACATTTTGGTATTAAAAAGTAGCAACCAAAACAAAGACAACTACCGGTTAATCAATGGCAAAAAAGATATTAAAAAAAAAACAAAGGAGAAACCCACAAGAAAATAAGGAAAAATCTTAGGTCTGATCGAACTTGCTATACCCTGCACAATGAGATGGCGGCTTAACTCTAGTTTAATTAAAACGATCAGATTTTTTCTGAAATTTTTTTCCAGATGTAGATATTTTTACCCTAATTATGGAAGTATATTTTTTTACCCGTTTACCCGGTTATTTGACCTGGAAGTTCGGGTACCGGTATCCGGTTATACCCGGATCTACGGATCCGATCAATATAAAATGGGTATCATTTTAAAGCTTATAAAAATACCTTCCCACTAAGTGTTAGTGATATGATGGGGTTATCTCAAACCGTTGTTGAGATACAGTCAAACACTGGGTTTTAGACCTCAATTTTTTTTGAAAAACTACCTTTAAGTCGAACTTGGGTCCATTATGGTCCCTCTCCAATCCTGACTCAAATGATAGACCACAATTTTCTCTTACCAAAATGGTGCGATATATGACTGTATCTGTTGTGGATCCAAAAATATGGGGCATAGCCGGTGTTGGTATCTGTCCATAGGTGAAAACTGGGTTTTAGACCTCAATTTTTTTTGAAAAACTTCCTTTAAGTCGACCTTGGGTCCATTATGGTGTCTCTCCAATCCTGACTCAAATGATAGACCACAATTTGCCCTTATCAAATTGGTTCGATATAAGACAGTATCTGTTGTGGAGGTGAATGTTTAAAACAGGCACGGGCAGAGCATAAAAAATTCTGTTCTCACGCACTTGTCTTTGTGTGTGTGTCAATGGTTTTTCAATTGGTTCAGTTGAATGTGTGTGAGAGAATAGTGATACTTACTCTCGCGAGAGTGCACGCGTGCGGTGCTTCGCCCGACTGTGGTTTAAAATCCCCGGCTGAAGGCCGCCATACCCAAAAAAACTTTCTATTTAAAAAGAAGATTTTGTCATTTAGAAAGAATTTCCTTGTTTTTGTAGGGTATAGCCACATGTCGCACCATTTTGGACTTTCGACTTTAAGGGAATCCACGTCTAAAACCCAGTTATATTTCCGCAATGGTTTGAGATAACCCCACTTTTATAAGCTTTAAAATTATACCTATTTTATATTAACCGGATCCGTAGAACCGGGTATAACCGGATACCCGCACCAAATTTCCGACAGGGTAGTCGGGTACGTCCCCTAAGAAAAAAAGATATTGCCATAATTAGCGTAAAAATACCTTCCTCTGGAAACAAATTTCAGAAAAATCTGATCTTTTTACTAAACTAGAGTTGTTCCGAGATGGGTATTTAAAATATTCAAAATCGAACGGTATCTTCATTCTAAATATTGTTTCCTCTGAAAAAATCAAATGGAACAAGTCTAACTTAGAACCAGGTCGCTTTTAGATGTTTACCATATTTATCTCTAAGGACCCTGATTACAAAGATTTAATGTATTTTGTTGCGGAATTCCATATTTTCTATAATATGGGAATCCATGATTCCGTTCCGTGCCCATTATTTACCCACGCCTTTCAAAAATTTTGCTTTTTCATAGTAGGAGGGGTTTCCGAATGTTTAAGGAAATCGAGAGTTCATCCATTTGACCTAGTTTAAAACGTTTGATAATCAGTTGAGGACATATGCAAAGTTGAACACCTATGTCGAAGCCTATGTCTTCCTCCATGTGAGGGATATGAAAATATTCGCCACGAAATTTTTGTCTGCATTGTTCAACACATGAACTGTGGAGATGAAAATGCCATTGGACAGCAACCCGAACTATCCCAAAATTCTCGCTCGAGAATTTGTTTAAAATTTGCGATAATTTGAAAAGTTGAAACAAGATTCTGAAGTCGATTACGGGAACTGATGAATGAAACCTGTTGACTTAAGTTGAAAAGTAGGAAAACTATCCTCAAGTCGATTACCGGAACTGATAAGTGTAATTCTATTGACTTCATATAAGGCGATAGGTTGGTCTATGGCCAGCTATATGCGGTGAGCTTTACGGGCAGCTATATTTTTCTAGGAGATTTTAATGCAAAAATCGGAAGGGAAAATGTTTTTTGTCCCACCTTCGGAAAAATCAGCCTCCATGAAGAAACATTCTACACGTTCGATCGATAGGAGGAGCGAATATCGATTTGGACAATTACCTTGTGGCAGCCAAGCTTCGCACCCGTCCTAATTTAGCTGCAAAGGTGCGAAAAGCTGCAAATACTACAGGTAGCATAGGCCTACTCCGCTCAATTTACCCACCTGCTTGACGAAAGCACTTCTTGTCCCGATAAGAGTACAGAAGCACAATGGCACAGCCCTATCCGTTGAGAGGTGTTTAAAGCCATGTCTGCGTGTGGCATTCCTGCAACCTCTCGGAGCCCTTCAATATCGATCGAGGATCCTGCTTGAAAACGTCATACGAGATGCAAATGTGAACATAAATGGCACTGTGTACTCCAAACAGCATATGTTACTTGTCTACGCCGACGATTGTGTCAAACATTGCGAGCGGAGAACGAGTCTGCCAAAGTGGGACTGGCAGTAAGTGTTGGCCAACAAATGCTACTATAGTCTGAGTAAGCAACTCAAAAGCAAGGCCACCTCTCCCCAGACCAAACTCACACTTTACAAGACGTTGATATTACCCGTGCTGTTGTATGGATCTGAAGCATGGGTACTTGCTCAAGCAAATGAGGTAGCTCTTGGAGTGTTTGAGAGAGAAATTCTCCGTAATATCAATGGGCCGATCTGCGTCGATGGTGAATATCGCCGTCGAATGAACTATGAGCTATACCATCTATTCTCGGACATCGACATAGTCAGACGGATTGAGCTGTAGCGCGTACTTTGGCTAGGCCATCTTGTGAGAATGGATGAAGATGCCCCCAGAGTAGTTTTAGCTAAATTACGTTCTTAAATACTATGAGCTCCATCATGATATCCCGAGACAGAGAGGCGGACTGACATGGCTAAATTGACAAAGAATTTTTATTCCGATCTCATATTTACGATATGATCTCAAAAGTATTCCAAACTAAATAACACATTGAATCTACACACCACCTGATGAGTAGGTGAGTAGGGTATGAAAAAAACCCATGCCAACAAATCGAAGGAGGAGACTAACTGAAAGCCAGTAGCCAACAAACCAATATATTTAACCCTACGGTCAATAACCAAAAATGTATACGTAGATCAATAACCGTGGTACATTTGTACCCATCCAAAGATAGCTCTGTAACTCATTAAAAAATTGGACTATCGTGAGGTTTTTTGTTTTAAATTAGTCTATGCAGATCTGGTCTAGATGTAGGAACTCAAAATTATATATACATTAAAATAATATATATTTAAATCCATGCTTAAATGATAATCTATCTAAAACAATCATAGTAAATTCGTTATAGCTTTCGAATGAGTTAAGCTTTTTTAGTTATTTTTTTATTGGGATCTTATTTAGGTGTTCCTCAACCCCTCTGCAAATTTTGGTGGCCCTAGACAACATGGGACCATCAGGGCGACTCGTGGAAATCAGAAACTACCCTGGTTTTCCTTTGGTATACAGGGACTAAAACAATTATTATTGCCAATTATTCACATTTTATGAGTTTAGAAATTGTGATTGACACATTTTTAACACTATTTAATACTTTAAAACGTTATTTAATGATAATTTATATATTTACGCCAATTTAGGATTGTAATAAATCAGACTAATTCGATTATAGAAAAAGTTTCAGGCCCAATATGAAGAATAATTGGATAATTACGCACAATAATCATTGTTTTTGTCCCTGTATACTAAGGGAAACCCAGGGTAGTTTCTGACTTCCACGAGTCGCCCTGATGGCCCCACGTTGTCTAGGGCCACAAAAAATTGCAGAGGGTTTGAGGAACACCTAAGTAAGATCCCAATAAAAAAATAACTAAAAAGCTTAACCCATTCGAAAGCTATAACGAATTTACTATGATTGTTTTAGATAGATTATCATTTAACCATGGATTTAAATATATATTATTTTAATGTATATATAATTTTGAGTTCCTACATCTAGATCAGATTCGCATATACTAATTTAAAACAAAAACCCTCACGATAGTCCAATTTTTTAATGAGTTACAGAGCTATCTTTAGATGGGTACAAATGTACCACGGTTATTGATCTACGTAGGTAATAACTTCAAAAAATTGTAAAAATTATATATATGGAAAATATTTATAATTTGTTCTTCGATTATGTGTGAAAATACCTCAAGAATAATTCCTCAAAATTTGATCCAAATATCTCCATTATTAAAAATTTTACAGCATTTTTATTCAAAAAAAGGTACAAATGTACCCGGTTATTGACCGTAGGGTTAATGACGGTTTAAATTGCAGAGCAACAAATACAACATACAAAGAGGAGGTGTGCGAAACAAAGACGAATTTAATTTGGATTTATGAGGATTTATTAGCTTTGACAAGTGAATTCCAAAAATAATCGGAATTCAGAATTTTTATTTTAATTGCTGGAAATCTTTCCCCCTAAAACTTCAGTAATTAATTTACCTTTAAGTATTTGTCGTTTTTATTATTATTGGCCTGCTGATTAACATTTTGTTTTTGTATTTGGGTTTTCTTATTAGAATAAGAAAGACCAGTTGGACTGGTTCTTAACGTGGTTAACTGGTATTTCGAAGACAGTTTTTGAAATTGTTGGTGTACGTTGGTTGGTTGGCTCTGTGGTTGGTTGCTGCATGACATCGTTGACGTTGTCGTTGTTATAAATTTGGTTGGTTTGTGGTGTTAAGAATGTTCTCATTTGTTGTCGCCTGTAATACCACACCATCGCCATCACATTAAGCCATTATTTATTTCTTTTTTGTGGTACCGAAAAAACTCGTCCCCATAAACATGATATTAATTTTTGTTTTTTTTTCAGATAACAGAAAACTGTCACCTCTCTCTCGCAATTATCTCGACAATAAATCTCAGCTTGGTTCCGCTAATTGCCGTTTAATGCTCAACGGCAGTCTCGAAGAAAATTATTCTCCATGTATAAAGTTTTATATCGATTCGATAGTAAAACACAGCAAATAATTGAATATAGGTAAGTTTATTTGGATTTGCAAAATTAAATTTAAAATTCTACTAATATCGTATATCATTCATTATAGCATTATATTACACACACACACACAAACATATATTACATTTAAGAATTAATGGAATTAATTTTGAAAGAGGATATTTTGAAAGAGGTTTATCAAATCTATCATATCTATGTTTTATTTGAATCATACGTATTCTGTATGCAAGTACATTGCAACAAAAGAAAAAGCTAGAGAAGAAAAGACCCTTGTCGTACAGAGCGGACAATACAATATCGTAAGATTTTTATACCCACAGCCTTAGGGCTAATGAAGGTATATCCCTTTTGATCCGCTGAAAATGTGCCTCATCGAAATATTGGTTTTAGACCCTATGTTTCTTTGGACCAAATCCGTTTCAGAAATTTTGGGGTCGATATACAAATGTCCGTCCGTCCGTCTGTCTTGCCGGCTGTTGCACACGATAACTTTTGAAGCGATTAAACGATGTCATCCAAACTTTGCACATCTTAATATTTTTTCCAAACCTAGTTCAAGTACGAAGATGTAGAATATCCTTCTGGTACCTACCCCACAAGGGTCAACATTTTGGAATGGAATGTCCGATATGAACCCAACTTTTCACAACGTATTATCTTTACCAAGCCTAGATCATTTCCCATTGGTCCACTCCTTCTGGTACCTCCCTCACAGATGGTCATTTTCTATATTTATAAATCCAATAGCAGGCGAATGGAATGTTCGATATGAACCAAACTTTGTACAACCTATTATTTTTACCAAGCCTAGATCATTTCCGAAGATGAGACCCATCGGTCTACCTCCCCCACAAAGGGTCAAATTTTTTTATTTTTTTTTAAAACAATTTTAGCCGAATGGAATGTCCGATATGAACCAAACTTTGTACAACCTATTATCTTTACATAGCCTAGACCAAATAGAAAGATGGGACCCATTGGTCCACTCCTTCTGGTACCCCACAAAGGGTTAACATTTTCCACATTTATAAATTCAATTCCAGACGAATTGAATGTTCGATTTGAACCAAACTTTGTACAACCTATTATCTTTACATAGCCTAGATCAAATAGAAAGATGGGACCCATTGGTCCACTCCTTCTGGTACCTCCCTTATAAATGATCATTATTTTCCAAATTTATAAATCCAATTTCAGTCGAATGGAGTGTTTGATTTGAACCAAACTTTGTACAATCTATTTACTTTACCAAGCCTAGGTCAAGTAGGCAGATGGGACCCATTGGTCCTTCTGGTACCTCCCCCACAAAGGGTCAAAATTTTCCATATTTTTAAATCCAATTTCAGACGAATGTACTATCCGATTTGAACCAAACTTTGTGCAACCTATTATCTTTACAAAGCCTAGATCAAGTGGAAAGATGGGATCCATTGGTCCACTACTTCTAATACCTACCCCACAAAGGGTCTATATTTATAAATCCAATATTCGGCAATATTGGCCCAAGTTTGAGGTTAGCCTCCATATAGAGGTAACCTGCATTATTCTACATTTTAGGGGGGTTTGAGCGCAGTTTTTAACCAAGTTGATTTATTTTAATATTTTGGAATCTCGTTGGTCCCAGTTCAGGGTAGCGCCCATATGAGATTATTTGCATTATTTGGTGTTTTGGGCTAGTTTTTCAAACGAAATGGCTGTAATTTTTTTATTTTAAATTCTTATTGAGTAGAAAATCTCCCTACCAAGAATTATTAATATTGGACCAAATTTCAGAATAGCCTCAATATGGAGGTACCCTGTAATTTTTGGTGTTTTAGGGGGGTTTTTTCTATAGAAAAATGTGTCCTTATTGATCCTGAGGATTTTTTTCTATAGAAAACTGAATCCTCAGTAAACTGAAGAATTTTTTTCTATAGAAGAACAGGCCCTGAGATTTTTTTCTTTGGTAAAAAAGTCCTCAGTGAAATTGACTAACATTACTTGCTATATTTGTTTCTGTAAAAAAAATCAACACCACATTTGTTGCTATTTTTTTCTCCATGACTGTATTGTTGTAATTACATGGCTAAACGACGTATGTCATTCCATTTGACTTAGCTGGGTGACATTTGAACAAACAGCCGAATATGGTCAACGTTTAAAACTAATTAAAGCAATTACAAAATTAAAGCAGAAATGGAATTCAAATTGTAATTTTCAAACGAAGTTCTAAAAATAGAGAAAATCTGTTTTTAAAACTAAGCATTACTTGAATTTTTTATACATATATTTTTGATCAATAGTGCACATTTTGTTTTTGTGCCAACTGTCATACTAGTTTTGCAATAAAAAGCAACGAAACAAAAAAAAATGCTCTACTTGCGTTTAACCCAAAGTTTGTCGCACTGAGATTGAATTTCACATAAAATAGGCAAAAACAAAAAAAGTAAAATATTGCATATACAATTATCGATAGCTCGTGCATGGCTTGTTGTCGTATTACTTTATTCATTTCAATATTTATTTTTAAATGTGGCCGTATTTATTTTTTAGTTCACATATTGGGGGGTTAGACGGGCGACCACGTTAGCAGTTGAGCAGCAACCAGGCTCGAAAAGGCCAACACAATAGTATGAAGTCCAATAAATTGTTTTGTATGGAATAAGAGTCCTGAGGTGAAATGAGGAATTTTTTCTATAGAAAAAACATCCTCAGTTAACTGAGGACTCTTTTTTTCTATAGAAAAAACATCTTCAGTTAACTGAGGACTCTTTTTTTCTGTAGAAAAATTTCCTCATTTCACCTCAGGACTCTTTTTCCATAAACAAAAGAGTCCTTAGGTGACATCAAGTTTTTTTCTATACAAAAAACAATCCTCAGTGAACTGCGGAAAATTCCTGATGTCACCTAAGGACTCTTTTGTTTATGGAAAAAAAGAGTCCTGAGGTGAAATGAGGAATTTTTTCTATAGAAAAAAAATGTCCTGAGGTGAACCGAGGACTTTTTTTCTATAGAAAAAACATCCTCAGTTCACTGTTTCTTTTCTATAGAAAAATTTCCAAATTTCACCTCAGGACTATTTTTTCCATAAATAAAAGAGTCCTTAGGTGACATCAGGATTTTTTTTGTATACAAAAAACAATGCTCAGTGAACTCAGTTCACCTGAGGACTCTTTTCTATAGAAAAAAAATCCTCAGTTCACCTCGGGACTCTTTTTTTCTATAGAAAAAAATCCTCATTTCAGCTCAGGACTCTTCCTCAGTTCACCTGAGGAATCTTTTTTCTATAGAAAAAAAATTCCTCAGTTCACCTGAGGACTCTTTTTTCTATAGAAAAAAATCCTCAGTTCACTTGAGGACTCTTTTTTTCTATAGAAAAAATTCCTCAGTTCACCTGAGGACTCTTTTTTCTATAGAAAAAAATTCCTCAGCTCACTGAGGAATCATTTTTCTATAAAAAAAAATCCTCAGTTCACCTGAAAAATATTTTTTCCACTACTCTTTAATAAATCCACGCCTCAGTTGTCCCTTGAAAAATATTCTTTAATAAATCCACGCCTCAGTTGGCCCTTGAAAAATATTCTTTAATAAATCCACGCCTCAGTTGGCCCTTGAAAAATATTCTTTAATAAATCCACGCCTCAGTTGGCCCTTGAAAAATATTTTTTTAATAAATAAACGCCTCAGTTGGTCCTTGAAAAATATTCTTTAATAAATCCACGCCTCAGTTGGCCTTTGAAAAATATTCTTTAATAAATCCACGCCTCAGTTGGCCCTGAAAAATATTCTTTAATAAATCCACGCCTCAGTTGGCCCTTGAAAAATATTCTTTAATAAATCCACGCCTCAGTTGGCCCTTGAAAAATATTCTTTAATAAATCCACGCCTCAGTTGGCCCTTGAAAAATATTCTTTAATAAATCCACGCCTCAGTTGGCCCTTGAAAAATATTCTTTAATAAATCCACGCCTCAGTTGGCCCTTGAAAAATATTCTTTAATAAATCCACGCCTCAGTTGGCCCTTGAAAAATATTCTTTAATAAATCCACGCCTCAGTTGGCCCTTGAAAAATATTCTTTAATAAATCCACGCCTCAGTTGGCCCTTGAAAAATATTCTTTAATAAATCCACGCCTCAGTTGACCCTTGAAAAATATTCTTTAATAAATCCACGCCTCAGTTGGCCCTTGAAAAATATTCTTTAATAAATCCACGCCTCAGTTGGCCCTTGAAAAATATTCTTTAATAAATCCACGCCTCAGTTGGCCCTTGAAAAATATTCTTTAATAAATCCACGCCTCAGTTGGCCCTTGAAAAATATTCTTTAATAAATCCACGCCTCAGTTGGCCCTTGAAAAATATTCTTTAATAAATCCACGCCTCAGTTGGCCCTTGAAAAATATTCTTTAATAAATCCACGCCTCAGTTGGCCCTTGAAAAATATTCTTTAATAAATCCACGCCTCAGTTGGCCCTTGAAAAATATTCTTTAATAAATCCACGCCTCAGTTCCCTTGAAAAATATTCTTTAATAAATCCACGCCTCAGTTGGCCCTTGAAAAATATTTTTTAATAAATCCACGCCTCAGTTGCCTCAGTTGGCCATTGAAAAATATTTTTTAATAAATCCACGCCTCAGTTCACCTGAGGACTCTTTTTTCTATAGAAAAAAATTCCTCAGTTCACCTGAGGACTCTTTTTTCTATAGAAAAAAATTCCTCAGTTCACCTGAGGACTCTTTTTTCTATAGAAAAAAATTCCTCAGTTCACCTGAGGACTCTTTTTTCTATAGAAAAAATGTCTCAGTTCAACTGAGGAGTCTTTTTTTCCATAGAAAAAAATTCCTCAGTTCACTGAGGATTGTTTTTTCCATTCCTGTTGTCCTTTCCATTCCTGTTGTAAATTTCACATTTGGTCTAGGTGGATCTCTTCGACTCATCGTATGTTTTGAATGTATTCGAAACGAAGTTCTCATAAATAATGAATCATATGCTTCTCCTTTTTCCATAAATCATGTACATTTTCCAGACAATACCAATCGGCCGGCGGTGTGTCATTTCAGATTTATGGATTTGTTTCCATTCAAACATTGATTTCCGTCTTCAGCCCGCCGAAAAAAATTATGCCAGCTCATAATGACGTCAAAGATAAATATTGACAATTGTTTCTTTTTGTCTTTCTAAGGTCTACAAATATTTGGTCTGAACAAAGAAAAGACGTGTGTCATCATAATGGAGGAGCCTTTCTTTGACAGAGATCTGAAATGACATTAGAAAATCGAAATGCTATCTCCTGACATGACTCCTAGACACACCATTCCCCCAAAATAATAATAAAGTTATTACAAAAATGTCGCAAAATGCTGATGAATTTTATGTCTTGAAGAAAACGTGAATGGGATTCGAAAAAAAGAAGAAAAAAAAAAAAAAATAGAACCCAAATTGACAGTAGAACCCCCCCTCCCTTCATGTGTTCCCAAACTTCATTTGCATTCATTTGTCTTGGGACCAGAGTGGTGGAGTGTATGCATTATGTAGATGAATGCATTCCTGCACTCGGCAATTACAATTACAACAGGTTACACAACAACAAAACTAATCTAAACAACAACAACTAGTTCCTAAAACAGATAAGAGGAGGGTGGCGTACGGAGAGGGAATTGGGTATTTGGTTTGAGAGCACACAAAAACCAATAAAACCACCCAACAATAATATTTTAAATAAATATTTGACAACAACAATAACAACTATTATTACGTTTGTCGCATGCCTCTAAAGTAGTGTCGACTGTTCGACAGACAGACCGACCGACCCGACAACCGAATGTGAAAATGTGGTTTTCAGCATTCAACAGCTTGGTGTTGATTTTTTTCTTGATTTTGTCTTTGGCCTGAGCCTTGTGTTTACATTCTCTTCTCTATGAAATGTGTCACATTTTAGTTGTTGTTTTTTTCTTCTTCTTCTTCTTTCAATTCAGCGTCAGACAAAATGTCGAACTTAAGGTTGATTTGTTTAAATAAGGTGTATGTGTGTGTGTGGGCATTTATAGCACAGGTGAAAATAATAGCAAATCCCCTATATCGTGCTCAACTTAAAAAAAACAGGGAGCGGAGTAGTATAGCCGGACGGGGCCGACCATATGATATCCTACACAACTACCCCTCAAATCTAATTTTCTGTGGATTTCACCCTGGCATAATTTTCCGAATCATATCTACATTTACGCCACAAGATTCAAAATTTTGTTATTTTGCACACAAAAGTCTAGACTCATTTGAGGGTACACCCCTAGGCTATGCACCATTGTATGGGGCATGGAAACAGGTTCCAGAACCTTTTCAATCTATTCAAAATAACTAAAGTTTCATAATACTTGGAACTGAAATTAAAACTGGTTCTATAAACTCTTTTCATGCCCTATCCAATGGTGGATAGCCATGGGGGTATATCCTCGTGCATTTTCGCACAGTGTTGAAGATCTGAAAGGAGCATTTTGCAAAGTGTCTGGTATCAAATAGTGGCAATGAAGAATATACCCCAGAACAAATAAGAGATGACGATATAGATTGTATACCACCTAGCCAAGATGAGGTCTGAATGGCAATCAATCGGCTGAAAAATAATAAAGCAGCAGGAGCCGATGGATTATCAGCCGAACTATTCAATACCGGCCCTCAAAACGCTGATCAGGAGCATGCACCAGGTGATTAGTACTATTTGGCTAGAGGAATGCATGCCCAATAATTAGAATCCTCAGCATCCCGTCTCCCGTGCACAAAAGAGGAGACAAGACGATATGTGCCAACTATAGAGGAATAAGACTCCTTCGCATCGCAAATAAAGTGCTATCCAGTGTGCTGTGTGAAAGCCAATGGCCAATGAATGACATTATTGGACTACAACAACGTGGCTTCAAGCCTGGCCTATCAGCTCTTGGAGAAAAATCACTGAGCAGATTTTCGCCAAATACTGGAAAAGACAAAAAAAAAAAACTCATCGATACATTCCACCTATTCGTCGACTATAAAGCCGCATAAGTCCTATCCGCGAAAGTCCTATCCATTCAGAATCGTTTAAAGCCGTGTCTGCGTTTGACATTCCTGCAAAATTAATACGGCTATACAAGATAACTTTAACTGGCACAAAGTCAGCCGTTAAAGACGGAAAGGATCTTTCAGAGCCCCTCAATACCGAAGGAGGATTCAGACAAGGTGATAATTTGTCGTATGATTATTTTAACATCCTGCTGGAAAAGGTCAAAGGTGAACAGAAATGGCACTCTGTACACCAAACAACACATGTTGTTACTCGCTTACGCCGATGACATCGATATAATGAGTGGAACATTGCGAGCGGTAACATTCACCTATGAACAAATGGATACCAACGCGCAAGACGTGTAGATTTCAAGGCACGTCGGTCTTGTGCAATTTGAAAGACCATGTTTCGAACTGTTTCCTTCCACTTGATCTTTCCATCTAATTCGTGGCCTTCCCTTTCTACGTGATCCATCAGTTGGTTCGATTTTATATGCCTTTTGACTTGGGCATCCTCATTCATTTATACAACATAACCAAGCCAACGTAGTCGCTGCAGCTTGATACATGCGACTTTGTCGATGTCCGAGAATAGATGGTACAGCTCGTGGTTCAGTCGACGCCGATATTCACCGTCGACGCAGATCGACTCATATATCTTTCGGAAAATTTTTCTCCCAAACACTGCCTCATCTGCTTGCCCAAATACTCATGTTTCTGATTTATACAACAACAGTACGGATAGTACCGGCGTCTTGCAGAATGTGAATTTGGTCTGGCGAGAGGTGGACTTGTTCTTGAATTGCCTACTCAGACATAGGGTAGCATCTGTTGACCAACAATATGCTTCTTCGAATATCAAAAATGATGTCAACGCATATCGACCCATAGATCTTCCGGAGAATTTTTCTCTCAAACATTCCAAGAGCTGCCTCATCTGCTTGCGTAAGTAGCTATGCTTCACATCCATATAATAGCACGGGTAGTATCAGCGTCTTATAGAGTGTGAGTTTGGTCTGGCAGGAGGTGGCCTTGCTTTTGAATTGCTTACTCAGACCAAAGCAGCATCTGTTGGCAAACACTATCCTTCTCCGAATTTCAAAACCGATGTCATTAGTTTTATTTATGGCGGTACCAAGGTATATAAAATCTTCGACTAACTCGAAGTTGTAATTCTCAAGTTCCACAGTTGGTCCGAGTCTACTGGGCATCTTGTGCGTTTATGCCATCAGCTTGGTCTTATCGGCCATTTACTGCCAGACACACTTTGGCAGACTCCTTCTCAATTTGTTCAAAGGTGATTGTTACCGCTCGCATTGTTCGACCCATTATATCGATGTCATCGGCGTAGGCGAGTAACATGTGTTGTTTGGTTTACAGAGTGCTATTTCTGTTCACCTTTGACCTTTACCAGCTGGATGTTAAAATGTTCACACGACAAACTATCACCTTGTATGAATCCTCCTTCGGTATTGTAGGGCTCTGAAGGGTCCTTTCCGACTTTAACTGTTATCAGTTAAAGTTATCTTACATAGCCGTATTAATTTTGCAGGAATGCCGAACGCAGACATGGGTTTTTTGAAGACTAAGTCAAAAATACTCTTCCTAATAAAGGCCTATATGGTAACCTGATCATATTTCCAAATTACTTTGTAGGTTTTCATTAGTCTAAAAAATTTGGTTTTTTTGAGATCTTTTAGATAATATTTCTTGATGGATCAACACAAGGTGCGGGTTTTTTTAGAATAGATGGTATTCTGTAGCTGAAGAAATGAGATGGTCCCTACCTGAAATCGGGTGTCAAAAAATTTTGAAGCTTATAGTAGGCAGCAATTTTCCCAGGCAGCAAATAACCCAGTTATTTCCATGTCCGCGTATAGATTGTAAAGCTCGTGGTTCAATCGACGCCCATATTCACCGTCGACGCAGATCGGCCCATAGATCTTTCCGGGATTTTTTCTCTCAAACATTCCAAGAGCTGCCTCATCTGCTTGCGCAAGGATCCATGCTTCAGATCCATATAACAGCACGGGTAGTATCAGGGTCTTGCAGAATGTGAGTTTGGTTCTTGGAGGGTGAAAATATGATTTTAGAAAAGAAAAAAACGTTCCGTCTCATGTTTTGGTATTTTGGAGGTTTTAGCCACATTTATCCATGGCTTTAGTTTGGCATTCCAGGTTCTAGGAAGACTGAACAATAAGTTCAATAATTTTAGAAAATATATCCATGGTATGACCTAGCTCCCATATAAAAGTACCGCACAATTTTCGGATTTTTGAAGAGGTTTAGCCTCATCTTTTCATCCAAAGTGGCTGTAATTTGGAAATTCAATTCCGTGGAGGGTGAGAAGTAATTATTGATACAGGTTCATGCCCATGTCTTTCAAGAGGCCATTTGTGATTTGTCCCCGCTCCCTCCAGCAAATCCAAACGAACGGCACTATTAATTCGCCTCTTCGTAACATTGACATCAATTAATTTCGTTTTGATACTGACATTGAAATAACTTTGGTGAGAAAAAATCCGACAAGATTTTTAGAGAGAGATAAAATTTGACAGCAAAACGACAATGACGACGACAACGACTAATGACTGAAACTCGTTTAAAGTGTGTAATACCCGTTACATTTTTTTGTTCGTATGGAAGGAAGGGGGGAAGAGGAGATACCAATGGATTCAAGTTTGAATCTGATGGGGGCTATGAAAATGCTGTCTCATTGAATGTTCGGATGTTGTTGTTTTTGTTAGCATTCAATCTTGATATAGCTTATAAATAATTTAAAATAATATATTTATTATTTACAACAACAACAAATTGTTGTAAAACTTGTTGTAAAGTTATCCACCACTATAAAAGAAAGAAAACGAGGAAGGGGGAGAGGAGAGGTAGATTTTGTGGTAACACAAGCTATATAGCATTGGCAAGCAACTTCTGTGAAATCTGTCTGTCTGTCACTTGAAGTTGACAAGTTGGCTTTATTGAATGTGACATTTTCAATGTGGTTTAGAACTGTCACTCTTTTTTTTCTGTAAATAAGACAAACAAGGTCCATGTCTGAAGAATTCAAGCATGACCATAATCAATAAAATAAAACAGAGAATTGAGATGACAATCAGAGATGTAATTAGCTGTCATATTGGCTGTATAGCTGAGATTTAATATCAATTCTCACATTTAGAGAATTTATCTTCTTTATAATGACATGCAGCCTATTGCAGTTATTTTGGGTGGAATTCTAGCAGGTCAAGAGTTTCGTGAAAAACGCAGCGTAAAGGGCAACCCTGCTGACAGTAATAACATGTTATGGCGATGGAGAATTATCGGGAGAAAAGGAGAGAGGAGAAACGTATTTTCCGAAAAAAAGAAGAAAGAACAAGTAAAACGTGAGCGCGAGCAAATCGAGATGTACAGGTTTCAGAATGAAGTCCGGAAATTTTAGCAATGAGTAAAACACCAAACCGAAGACTTTGGTGCAGACACACCCTCCTGTAGAAATGAAGATGGAAACCTGGTGACAGATACAGATTGAGGATCTGGAATGTTTCTGGTATCAAATAGTGGCAATGAAGAAGATACTCCAGAACCAATCGGAGATAACGGCATAGATTGTATACCACCTATCCAAGATGAGGTCAGAATAGTAATCAGTCGACTGAAGAATAACAAAGTAGCAGGAGCCCTTTGGATTACAAGCCGAACTATTCAGGACCGGTGGTCAGACGCTGATCAGGAGCCAGCACCTACTGATTAATACAATTAGGCTAGAGGAATGCATGCCCAATGATTGGAATCCTCAGCTTTCTGTATCCCGTGCACAAAGAGGAGACAAGATGATATGTGTCAACTATAGAGGAATAAGTCTACTTCCCATCACATATAAAGTGCTATCCAGCGTACTGTGTGAAAGACTGAAGTCAATGGTCAGGGACATTATTGGACCATACCAATGCGGCTTCAGACCTGGCAAATCCAACACGAAACATATAGCCACATACGTCGACTATAAAGCCACATACGACAGTCCTATCCGTTTAGAGGTGTTTAAGCCATGTCTGCGTTCGGTATTCCTGCAAAATTAATACGGCTATACAAGATAACTTTAACTGGCACTAGGTCAATAGTTAAATTCGGAAATGACCTTTCGGAACCATTCAATACGAGGGTTCAGACAAGGTGAGAGTATGTCGTGTGATCTTTTTAACATCCTGCTAGAAAAGGTCATACGAAAGGCAGAAGTGGCAATCTAGTAACACATGTCGATTGGTCGAATGAGATATAATGGGTCAAACATTGCGAGCGGTAAAGGCCACATTTGACGAAATTGAAAAGGACTCTGCCAAAGTGTGTCTGGCAGTAAATGGCCGATAAGACCAAGCTGATGGTAACAACGCGTAAGAAGACCAGCAGACTTGGACCAACTGTGGAACTTGAAAACTACAGATTCGACATAGTCAAAGATTTTATATACCTCGGTACCCCCTTAAGTAAAATTAATAACATCAGCTTTGAAATCCGGAGAAAAATAGTGTTGGCCAACAGATGCTACTATGGTTTGAATAAGCAATTCAAGAACCAGGCCCCACCTCTTGCCAGACCAAACTTACACTCTACAAGACACTGATACTACCTGTGCTTGTGCATGGATCTGAAGCATGGGTACTTGCGCAAACAGATGAGGCAGCTCCTGGAATGTTTGAGAGAAAAATTCTCCGGAAATCTATGGGCCGATCTACGTCGATGGGGAATATCGCCGTCAAATGAACCATGAGCTATATACCATCTATAGTTAGACGGATCGAGCTGCAGGACTATGAAGGCGAGGTCATCTTGTGAGAATGGATGAAGATGCCCCAGCTTAAAATGCATATAAAAGCGAGCCAAGTGATGGTTCACGCAGAATTGAGAAGGAGTGCACCAAAATGAATCTGGCAGTAAACGACCGTTAGACCAAGCTGATGGTAACAACGCGCAAGACGTCCAGTAGACTCGGACCAAATGCGGAACTTGAGAACTATAGCTTCGAGATAGTCAAATATTTTATATAATAACATCTGCTTTGAAATCCGGCGAAGAATAGTTTTGGCCAACAGATGCTACTAAGGTCTGAGTAAGTAATTCAAGAACCAGGCCACCTCTTGCCGGACCAAACTCACACTCTACAAGACACTGATACTACCCGTGCTGTTAAATGGGTCTGAAGGGATATGCGTTGACGGTGAATGGTGCATGCTCCTGATCAGCGTCTGATCGTTGTACATAACAGTTTTCGCTTTGCGGATGTGCTCAAGAAGTCCCTTTCCATAAAATGCAAGGAAAAGGGACAGGCGTAACGAATCCGATGGAAAGATCATGTAGAAGACAGCATCTCGAAAAATTGTCTTTCAAATTGGATGAGATGCGCACAAGACTGATGCGCCTGGAAATTTCTTTTAAGCTCGGCTTATGGAACAACCGTTCTGTCATAAGGCAGCTAAGTAAGTAACAGATGATGCTATGGTCTGAGTAAGCTATTCAAAAACCAGACCACCTCTTGCCAGACCAAACTTACACTCTACAAGACACTGATACACTGGGTCTGAAGCATGGATACTTACGCAAACAGATGAGGTAGCTCTTGGAATGTTTGAGAGAAAAAATCGCCGAATGATCTTTGGGTCGATCTGCGTTGACGGTGAATGGTACATGCTCCTGATCAGCGTCTGATCGTTGTTCAGAACAGACGCAGTTTTCGTTCGATATTATTGTCTTACAGGAAATGCGATGGAAAGGGATTGGCGTAAGTAATTGCGCAGACGATTGCGCCCTGTATTATTGCAGCCAATAAACGAGGCATGAATTTGGCTGTGGATTTACGGTTAACAGGAGAATAAAATACCTCGTCTCCAGATCCACTCCAGTAGATGAGCGAATTGTTGTTGTTATCCAAGATAATTTACTACGACATGGCTGAGATAAACAAATTTTGTTAAATAACCTAGAATTAGAGTGCGTTATGGGAATTAAAGCGCGTTCCACCAAGACCTAATTAATATTTCAAAGTTTTTTCTTTTTATTTTACCGCCACCCAATCGAAGTGGTCTCACCTTAGAATACAAATCAATTCCAAATACCCATTACAATGTTTGGAAATATTTTCATGCGTTACAACAACAACCGGCAACAACAAAGCTGAGGTGGAGTATTTCAGCTTTTGGTTTTTGTTGATCATTGCCCTGCGATAAGTGATGACGCGACCATGCCAACCATTCGCAAGGTACTTTTCAATTATTCAGTACTTTTATTTTTTGTAGTTGTCGTTGTTGGTGTGGTGCTACGTTTCTTCATTAAATTTCGAATGTAAAACGAAACGTGTTTGAATTTCGTGATTTTAATTTGTGGCAACGTCATTATTATCAAAAAAGCACTGACTGCCAGGTTGACTGATACCCTACCACCACCACCATCACCACGTTCATAATCATCATCTTCCTGTTCTTCTCTTGAGTTTTTTGTTTTCAGGGTGTGTCATGGTGGCAATAAAAATATGCTCTTTACCACATTATGGAAATGATCCAAACTGTGCTCCTCCTCACCTCTTCTTCTTCTAATAATTACCTTAGTTGGCTCACAAAATATTCAACATTTAATGATGGCGGCGGCGGTGGACCCACCAACAATTGAATTCCATTTGCAGTTGCGGGTCGAACGTTTTTATTATTATTGGTTTTTATTATTTTTCTCTTCTGGCTGCAGCATCGCTATCTTCTCCATGGTATCTTCCAACATGGAACACACACCTACTACACCCCATTACCCTTCGTCCTTCCTTTCTCCCCATGGCAACAACAACAACAATTACTTGCCATTTAAAAACTGGTTAAAGATCATCAGCACTTTTTTACCTCTTCATCTTCTTCTTGCATCCCATTGCTCCGTATCTTGGAGACATAACTGACACAAAGTCAGTAGATGTTTTTTGTTGTTGTTGCTGCTGTTAAGTACAAAACGCCACTCACATCAAACCGCAAAGCCAACCAGCCAGCCATCGAAGCCACCACACTTGAAGTGCATTGGGCAACATTCCATAGGTGGTGGCTGGTTGCAACATCCCCATCCCCATTCCGATTTCCATTCCCATTTGTTTTGCAACCTTTTCTTTGAACTCCAACTCATAACTCTTGGTCGTCGTCTTCTCAATGGATACTTTGCACCCTTCCTACACCTCGCACCTCTTCCCTCCACTCCATTCATTAGCAACAATAAAAAATTGCATACCACCAGCACACCAACAACAACCACAAGGTAAAGATATGCAGATTACATGTTTGCAAGTTTTGTTTTGTTTTTTTTTTTTGCATAAAACTTTTTAAAAAAGCCGCCACACAGAAGATTGTTGGGTTACTTTAGCTACAGTGCAGACTATTCGCATAGGGTTGGTTGACTAATTTAAATATAAAACCGAAAAACTTCAAGAGCACTTTCACATAGGGAAGGTAGACAAAATTATAAAGAACTTCGGTATAGGTCTTCTACAGGCGGGATTCCTTCTTAAGGTCTTGAAAAGATTTCCTGTTAAAATCGAAAACCTTCAAGAGAACTTTTGCATAGGGAAGGCAGGAAAAATTAAAACGGACTTCGGTATATCGAAGGTCTTCTATAGAACGGATTCCTTCTAAAGATCTTGAAAAGCGTAACTTTTAGATAACCTATGGAGATCGAAGAAATAATCTATGGTGATGTAGAGGAGCTTCATAAAGCATATTCTCTATAAGGGATGTCTAGAAGGTCTTCTGTCTATAGAAAACACTTAGAGAAGATATATTGAAGCAATTAGAAAGCATTCTGCTGATTTTCGAAGGACCTTTCAAGTGTCTATTTTTGAACGAGATAAATATAAATGCTACTGGGAAAATGGGTAAGGTCCCTCTGTGGAAATATGAGGATGGCATTTCCGGAAAGGTTATCGAAAATGCTCCTAGGACAATATTTTCCTAATGCTCTAACCTATTTTGGACTTCGACAGTGGCTTAAATAAAATTCCATATGAAGAGGATATAGGTTAGATCCCACTGTAGCAAAATGGCGAGGGTTACAACTTTTTAGTATGCATTTTCGGAAAGGTATACATTTTCCAAAAGCTCTAACCTATTTTGAGTTTCCATAGTTTCATTGGAGATCGAAGATATTCTACGGTGTCTTACAAATCCATATATAAAGACTTTCAAAAGCTGGATGATCTTCAAGAGATCTTCTTCAAAAGACAGAAGGGCATTTAGAGGCTTTTTGAAGATCGAAGATCTTTTATGGTGTCACATCCTACAGGAGGACGAATCGATAGAGATGTCTTTTTGAAGATCTAAGCTCTTCTATGGTGTCACATCCTACGGGAGGACGAATCGATAGAGATGTCTACTTCCACAGAATATCATTAGAAATAATGGTTACTTAAAAGCTGCAATAGGATCTAGTTCGGGTCTTTGGGAAGAAGATCAAAAGCTCGTATATACATATGCATTTTCGGAAAGGGCATCAATTATGCTTCTATGCCAATATTTTCCAGAACCTCTAACCTATTTTGAATTTCAACAGTGGGCTTGGCTTAAATTTCATATAAAGTTAAAATCGATTAGGTTCCAATGTAGGAAAACGGCGAGGTCCTCCATAGAAGACCTGTTTATATCTAGGGTTTAAAAAGTCGTTTGCCTAATTTAGATTTTATTGAAGGAAATCTGCATATAGAATACCTATAACAGATCCTTAATCGTTAGGAGATTTATAAAAACCCTTCAGTCAGCAAGATTTGGGGCATTTTTTTTCTTACCTACTTAGCTGGCTTGTGACAAAACATCTGTTCCATAAGCCGAACTTCAAAAAAGATTTCCAGGCGCATCGGTCTTTTGCGCAGCTCATCCAATTTGAAAGACCATATTCCGAGATGTTGTCTTCTACTTGATTTTTTCATCGGATTCGCGGCCTTTCCCTTTCTGATTGAACCATCAACTGTTTCGCTTTTATACGCCTTTCGAGCTGGGGCATCCTTACCCATTCTCACAACATACGTCTGACTATGTCGATGTCCGAGAATAGATTGTACAGATCATGGTTCATTCGACGGTGATATTCACCGTCAATGCAGATCGGCCCATATATCTTACGGAGAATTTTTCTCTCAAACACTCCAAGAGCTGCCTAATCTGCTTGCGTAAGTGCCCATGCTTCAGATCCATACAACAGCACGGTTAGTATCAGCGTCTTGTAGAGTGTGAGTTTGGTCTGGCGGAAGGTGGCCTTGTTCTTGAATTGCTTACTCAGACCATAGTAGCATCTGTTGGCCAACTTTATTCTCCTCCGAAATTGAAAAATGATGTCATTAGTTTTATTTGTGGCGGAACCGAGGTATATAAAATCGTTCACTAACTCGAAGCGGTACTTTTCAAGTTCCACAGTTGGTCTGAGTCTACTGGACGTCTTGCGGGTTGATACCATCAGCTTGGTCTTCTCGCCATGTACTGCCAGAACCACTTTAGCAGACTCTTTTCCAGTTTGTTCAAAGGTGGCTGTTACCATTCGCAAAGTTTGACCCATTACGATGTCCTCGGCGTAGGCGAATAACATATGCTATTTGGTGTACAGAGTGCCATATCTGGTCACCTTTGCCTCTCGTATGACCTTTTCCAGCTGAATGTTAAACAGGTTACTCGACAAACAGTCACCTTGTCTGAATTCTCGTTCGGTATTGAAGGGCTCTTAGAGGTCCTTTTCGACTTTAACTGCTGACCCTGTACCAGTTAAAATTATCCTGCGTAGCCATATTATTTTTGCGGTAATGCCGAACGCAGATATGGCTTTAAACTCCTCTGAACGGATAGGGCTGTCGAATGTGGCTTTATAGTCGACGAATAGGTGGGATGTGTCGATGTGTTGTTCGTGTGTCTTTTCCAGGATTTGGGCAGAGTAAAAATCTGGTCAGTGGTGGGTTTGCAGGCCTAAAGCCGCATTGTTATGGTCCACTAATGTCATTGACCACTGGCTTCAGTCGTTCACACAGCACTTACTTATTCCTCTATAGTTGGCATATATCGTCTTGTCTCCTTTTTTGTGCTCGGGACACATCATGTTGAGGTTCCAATCGTTGGGCATGTATTCCTCTAGCCAAATTGTACTAATCAGTTGGTGCATGCTCCTGACCAGCATCTGACCACCGGTCTTGAATAGTTCGGCTGGTAATCCTTCGGCGCCTATTGCTTTTTTGTTATTCAGCCGATTAATTGCTATTCCGACTTCATTTCTGCTGGGTGATATACAGTCTCTCTTATTGGTTCTGAGGTATCTTCATCACCGCCACTATTTGATACCAGAAGCTTTGCAAAATGCTCCTTTTAGATCCTCAACACGCTATCTGTAACTTTCACCAGATTTTCATCTTCATCTCTATAGGAGGTTGTGCCTGCGCCAAAGCCTTCGGTTTGGTGTTTTACTCGTTGTTAAAATTTCCGGAATTTTAGAGCGGTTCTAAAAACATTATAACGGAATTCCAAAAACAGAAGACCTCACCTATCAGAGATTTTCTGGACATCGAAAATGTATTCTGTAAAAATAAGGTATCTTATTGAAAAGCGACTTTCCACTTCAACATATAGAAGGCCTTCCGGGAGTAAACTACATACAAAAGGAATATTGAAGATTCATGCAACAACTAATGACCTTCGAGATGTATTCAACCAGGACATGGATGTCTTCCAGATACAGAATCCTTCAAATATTCCCAGGAGAAAGAATTCCCTGTACCTCTTTGCTTACCCTAAGCTTTCCCCAAAAAGCTATTCCATACCTAATAACATTTCCCTGAGTGTACTGCGGCATTGTGTGATGATGACGATGATGGACCCAGTAGAGAAAACAATAATGAAAATCACCATCATTTAGTGTCTATTCCATGATGCAATTGTGAGAGCCACAAAAGCCGAAAGCCAGCCAGCCAGCCCCTCCAAAATCTATAGCAAACGTTTAACTCTTCAATAAAATGCAGTTCAATACCGTCCCCGATTGCCAACCCCCCACAGCCCTTTCCCTGATTTGTATATTGAATTTTGCATTTGTTTTGCTTTCTGTCTGCTGCTCTTCTTCTACTTCTTGTTTTTCTTTCTGTGTCGCCCCACCAGTCCAAACAATGTTCGAAAATCGATTGCCAACAATCGATGAATGATGCTGATGCACAGAGACGGTGGTGGGGTGGTGGTTGTAGTCACATTGCCTTGTTGGTAAGATGTGTACCGGCTGTTTCGGGAACACAGACGGCCGGTTACCCTTCCCATTGCCGTATATGGTTGGAATTTTCTCCTTACAAGTTATTGTTGCAACATCTTAGCATCGTCGTCGTCTTCTTCGTCAAGACTGTTTCTCATAGCCTCAGCGATATCAAGAAGAAGAAGATGTATGACTTTGTTCGATGTTTTATGGCATAAGGCTTCGACAGTTGCCTTCTTTTTGTCGTCTTCTACTTCTTCGTCTTGTAGCCGATTTGAAAATATTGATATTTTAGTTTGCAGGGATGGGGGATCTTCTATGGGATATGAAGAAACTGATGCAGAATACATATGGAAACAAGATATATTGTTCGACAGGATCTATAGCGGGTATTTTGGAAAAAGATTATGGGCCTATCGAAAATCTCTGGAAGGCCTTAGACCTATAGAAGTACCTGATATAAGGGTTTATCTACATAGATAATCTACTGAAAGCCTGTTTTCTACAGGGGTCTATTTTTACAGAAGACATTTATAGGACTTATATAAGATCTTCTGCCTATATAATGTTCTGTTGAAGGTAACCTGTATGTGGGTTATCTATAGTAGGTCCTTCATCGTTAGAAAATTCATAGAAGATATTCAGTTAGTAAAATGAAAGGTTTACTGTCTACAGAAGAAACTTCGATGGCAACCATTTATTTATAGAAAGGAAAACAATATAAGACCTTTAGAAGACCTTCCAAAAATAGTGGACCCCTTCTAAAAGAAATGTGGAAGGCCTTCGAACTATCGAGAAATGAACCCATAGTGAGGACCTCTAGAACCCCTTAAAGAGCCTCTAGAAACATTTAAAGGATCTCAAGAACTCAATTAAACATCTCAAGAATCTTAAAAGGACCTTTATAGCCTCTTGAATAACCTCTGAATCCCTTGAAGGACCCTTAGAATCCCTTGAAGGACTCTTAGAATCCCTTGAAAATCTCAAGAACATCTTGAAGGATCTTCATAGCTTCTTCAATGACCTCTGAACCCCTCGAATGACCTCTAGAATACCTTGAAGAACCCCAAGAAACCCTTGAAGGATCCCAAGGACCTCTTGAAGGACCTCAAGAACCCCTTGAAGAATATCAAGAACCCCTTAAAGGATCTCTATAACCCGTTGATCTCTATCTCTAGAACCCTTGAAAGATCTCTAGCACCCCTTGAAGGATCTCAAGAACCTTTTAAATTATTTCTACAACCCCATAGAGGACGTCAGAACACCTCGAAGGACCTCTAGAAACCTCTTGCAGCCCTTGAATGATCCCTAGAACTCATTGAGGGATCTTTATAGCCCTTTGAAGGACCTATAGGAACCCTTGAAGTACCTCTAGAATATCTACAAACCTTGAAAGACCTCAAGAAACCCTTGAAGGACATTCATATCTTCTTGAATAACCTCTGAACCCCTTGAAGAACCTCTAGAATCCCTTGAAGGACCTCTAGAATCCCTGAAGTGCCTATAGAACCATAGAATGACCTCTAGAACCATTGAAGGTCCTCTAAAAAGAATCAGTTGAATACCTTGAAGGATATCTCTTTAAAAACTTAAAGAACACATTGAAATACTTCTACAACCCCTTGAAAGTCCTCAATAACCCCTCGAAGGACCTCTAAAACCCCTAGAAGGATCTCTAGAAACCCTTGAAGGACGTCTAGAACCCCTTTAAGACTCCAAAAACGCCTTGAAACCCCTCTTTAACCCCTTTGAAGGACCTCTAGAATCCCTTGAAGGAAATTTAGAACCCCTTGAAGGATCTCATCCCCTTCCTCAATCCCTTTAAAGACTTTTATAGCGTCTTGAATAATCTCTGAACCCCTTGAACGACCTTTAGAACCCTTTGAAGGACCTCTAGAACCATTGAATGACGTCTAGAACAATTTAAGTACTTATATAACCTCTTGAAGGATCTCTAGAATCCCTTGAAATATCTCTCAAACCCCTTAAAATACTGCTACCTTTGAAAGACCTCAAGAACGCCTAGAAGAACATTTAGATCTCCTTCAAGCACTTATATAATTCCTTGAAGGTCCTTGAAGGACCTATAGAACCATTTGAAGGACCTCTAGAACCCCTAGAAGGACTTCTAGGTATTATATCCCAGAAGAAAACTTATATAGCAAATTAAAAGAGAACCTCTAGAAGACATTCTATCTATAGTAGATCTTTTGAAGTTATTTTATTGAAAGAATGTCTATTGAGGACCTCATAAAGACCTTCTGAAGAGTAAATTTTCAAGAAGATATTCTCTGAAAGGCACCTACACATAAGTCCTAGAAAATCATTTAAATAATGAAAAATATCTATGGTAGAAGTCTATATGAATTTGTATAGGAGAAATTATTCTATATACTTAAGAAATTCAAAAGGCCTTTGTATAAAAGACCTCCGGCTCTCAATATAAGACCTTTGACCTCAAAATATATTCTATCATTTTGAGACCTCTGAAAGACCCTATATATAAGACCTCTGTGAAGCCCTCAAAATGTCTAATATTTATGCGGGACGTCTAGCCACACGTCTATATGTATGGAGGACCACAAAGAGGGTTTCCATACATATAAAAGCCTTCAAGTATATTGTGGAAAATTGTATATGCGACCTCATAAAACACTCAACAAGGTTTGCTATCGATGGGACTTCGATATATGTTTTCAATGTGATATTCTATATATTCAAGACCCAGACGAACATAAATATGTAGAATCCCATTAACCATAAGGATAACCTGGTGTACTAAAGTTTGGACACCCAGTGAACAAAACGAAAAAAAAACTAAAAACAAGGAGTCCATTGTTTTAATGGTACCTGGGAGTGGAGTTGTCGTTCTCCGTCTTCAACTCAGTCGTCGTCAAGTCAATTATTTTTGCTTTATTTCCCTGGGTCGGACAAAATGATGTTGCAACATAAATAAACAGAACAAATACAAATACAACAACACTCACACACACACACCCAGCCAGATCGGCTGAGAGAGATGATAGGCGACTGCAACGAATGATAACAGCATTCCGAAACTTGGGCTTTTTCTGGGGCGAGGTAGTGGTGGCAGACTAACGACAATTGTCAGTTTATAGGTAGGTCCTCGAAGACGTTGTATCTGATTGTCGCATTGGCCAAATTTTTTTCTTTTATTTAAACTCGTTTCGCGTTCGCCTTTTTTGGTTAGTCAGTGGTTTTTTTCGTATTTGGTGACAAAAAGGCCACAAACACACTCACACACACACCAGGTCGGTATGGTCGTAAGTCGTAAATCGTGTTCCTGATTAATGTCACGTTTATGTTGAATATCCAAAAACGAGAGAAAGGAGGCGAAAACCAGCAGGAACTGCTGCTGCTGTTGGTATGGGAACAAACCACAATGACATCGTCGTATGGAATTCATTATGGTTGTCACCTATCCCAAGACTTTGGGTTTTTCTATTTGGTCTCTTTTATATAACCTCCATCTTAAGATGGAGTGTATGTGAAATGTGTTACTCCGTTGGCAACATCTCAAAATATTTGTCGGAGACCAGGGATCTGAATAAAATTATATGGTCCAATATATGACACTTCCAAAAAGTGGGTATTTTCTGGTTTTCAACTATGATGAATAGGAAATCTGACTACCAAAAATGAATAATAATGGTCCGTGTTTTGAGAAAGGCCCTACATAACGGATCCGCTTCATTTTCGGTATTTCGAAGTTATCAAGCAAATTTATCGACCGAATTAACACTAATTTGATATTTAAGACACATATGGGGAAATCATCATACTAAAAATTATTAATAGAGGTCCAGATTTTATTTTTTTTCCTTCCCACTAAAAATTATGCATATTGGTCCATATTTTGGTATAGCCCCCATATAAGTGTACCTCACATTTTTCGGTATTTTGGGGATTTCACGCACTATTTTTAACATAATTGGCGGTAATTTGATGTTTTGGGTTCTCATTAGGTAGAACATGTTCCTACAAGAAATTTTCCATGTTGGTCAATGTTTCGGTATAGGCCCCATATAGGGGTTTCTTACATTTTTCGGTATTTTGAGGATTTTCGGAACTTCCTTCAAAAAATTATCAATATCGATCTACATTTCGGTATAGTCCCCATATAGGGGTACCTCGCATTTTTCGGTATTTTGGAAATTTTAGGCCCATTTTTCAATCGAATTGGCTGTAATTTGATATTTTGGGTTCTCATTAGGTAGAACATCTTCTTACTAAAAATTATCCATATTGGTCCATGTTTTGCTATAGCCCCCATATAACAGTCCTCCTAATTTTCGTTATTTTGGGTACGTTTTTCATCTGAATTTGCTCTAATTAAATATTTAGGGTTCTCATTGGGTGGGAAATCTTCTAACAAGAAATTATCAATATCGATCCATATTTGGGTATAGCTCCCATATAACTGTCCTCCTAATTTTCGTTATTTTGGGTACGTTTTTCATCCGAATTTTCTCTAATTCAATATTTAGGGTTCTCATTGTGTAGGAAATCTTCTAACAAAAAATTATCAATATCGATCCATATTTGGGTATAGCTCCCATATAACGGTCCTCCTAATTTTCGTTATTTTGGGCGCGTTTTCCAACCGAATTGGTTCTAATTTCATATTTTGGGTTAGCATCGGATTAAGAATGTTCCTTCCAAAAATTATTAATTTTGGTCCACGTTTTGAGGTTTTCTCGCATGTTTTTCAACCGCGTTTGCTTTTATTCGAGATTTTGGGTTCTCGTAGGGTGAAAAAACCTCCAGCCAAAAATGATCAATATCGAACCACATTTCGGTATAGCCGCCATATAACGGTCCTCCTAATTTTCGTTTTTTGGGCACGTTTTCATCCCAATTTGGCTCTAATTTTATATTTTGGATTCTCCTCGAGTTAAAAATCTTCCTACCAAAAATTATCTATATCGGTCAACGTTTTGTTATAGCTCCCTTGTAATGGTATCCCCGAATCTTCCGAACATTTGGGGTTTTCACACACTTCTTTCAATCGAATTGGCTATTACCGGAAAATTTGGGTTCCCATTGGGTGGCAAATTTTCCAACAAAAAATTACCAATATCGATCCACATTTCGGTCCTCCTAATTTTCGTTATTTTGGGCACGTTTTTCATCCGAATTGGCTCTAATTTTGTATTTTGGTTCTCCTCGCATGTTTTTCAACAGAATTGGCTCTTATTCGAGATTTTGGGTTCTCTTTGGGTGGCAAATCTTCTCAACAAAAAAAAAAAAAATATCAATATCGATCCATAATTCGGTATAACCCCCATATAACGGTCCTCCCAATTTTCATTATTTTGTGCACGATTCTTAACCGAATTGGCTCTATTTTCATATTTTGGGTTCGCATCGGATTAAAAATCTTCCTACCAAAAAATTATCAATATCGGTCAATTTTTTGGTATAGGTCCTTTGTAACGATATTCCCGAATATTACGAAATTTGAGGTTTTCACACACGTTTTTAACCGAATTGGTTCTAATTCGAGATATTGGGTTCTCATTGGGTGCAAATCTTCCTACAAAAGATTATCAATATCGATCCACATTTCGGTATAGCCCCCATATATCGGTCTACCTAATTTTCGGTATTTTGAGCACGGTTTTCATCCGAATTGGCTCTAATTTCATATTTGGGGTTCGCATCGGATTAAAAATCTTCTTACCAACATTGATCCATTTTGGTCCACGTTTTGGCATAGCTCACTTTTAACGGTATCCCCGAATAATCCGAACCTTGAGGGTCTCTCGCATGTTTTTCAACCGCGTTTGCTCTTATTCGAGATTTTGGGTTCTCGTAGGGTGAAAAAACCCCCAGCCGAAAATTTTCAATATCGAACCGCATTTCGGTATAGCCGCCATATAACGGTCCTTCTAATATTCGTTATTTTCTTCAGGGTTTTCATCCGAATTGGCTCTAATTTTATATTTTGGGTTCTCCTCGATTAAAAAATCCTCCCACCAAAAATTATCAATATCGGTTCAGGTTTTGGTATAGCTCCCTTGTAATGGTATCCCCGAAACTTCCGAACTTTGAGGTTTTCAAACATGGCTTTCAACCTAATTGGCTATTATTGGAGATTTTCGGTTATCATTAGGTGGCAAATTTTCCAACAAAAAATTATCAATATCGATCCATATTTCGGTATAGCCCCCATATAACGGTCCTCTCAATTTTCGTTATTTTGGGCACGATTTTCATCCGAATTGGCTCTAATTTCATATTTTGGGTTCGCATCGGACTAAAAATCTTCCTACCCAAAATTATCAATATCGGACAATTTTTTGGTGTAGGTCCCTTGTAATGATATTCTGAAATTCGAGGTTTTCACACACGTTTCAAACGAATTGGTTCTAATTCGAGATGTTGGGTTCTCATTGGGTGGCAAATCTTCTTACAAAAAATTATCAATATAGATCCACATTTCGCTATAGCCCCCATGTACGTTCCTCCTAATTTTCGTTATTTTGGGCACGTTTTTTATTCGAATTGACTTTAATTTGATATTTTTGGTTCGCATCGGATTAAAAATTTTCCTACTAAAAATTATCAATATCGGTCCACGTTTTGGTATAGCTCCCTTGCAACGATATTCTCGAATATTCCGAACTTTGAGGTTTTCAGACATGTTTTTTCAACCGAATTGGATCTAATTCGAGATTTTGGGTTCTCGATCTTTGTATATCCATACTTTGCTAGAAAAAATGAGGAGCTGAGGTTCACTCAAAAGGCTAATATTTTGATATCTATCGCCATCTATTAACCAATTATAATTTCCCACAAATAATCCCAAAATAGTCAGCTGAACACTATCTCAATTTTAGCACAAACTACTCCCTCCCTCTACATAATATCACACATTCCAGTTTATCTTTTTATATCAAAATTTTGGTTTTTGAAAATTTTTAATTTTTCCCCAATTTTTTTCTCATTTTTTTATTTTTTCAATTGAAATTCTTAAAAAAAAACTCTAGTTGTGATGGCATCACGTAACAGTAAAAATTCTGGTATGCGTCTATTATGGATACCAGGTGGCGGTCGCAAAGGTCATACCAAGGGACGTTTCGATTCAACAAATAAACGAATTTCCTATTCGACCCGACAGAAAAAGAGTGAAGTTTGGTCGCTGGGTGGCAGTAAGGCCCAAAATGAGTTGTTAAATGCGTAAGTCAGTTATGTACTAATTAAATTTGATTGCAAGGGGTCTAAACGATTTATTCTCAAAAAATTTCCAAAAAAACATAACCTATAGCTATGGTGTGGGTTTGTTTCTCTTCACACACTTCACACTTCAATTTTCACACACCTCCACTGCCACTCTTCTTTGGTACTTGGGACCCGACACATGCTGTGTTGCCCACACAACAAATTGCACGCACAATCACAATTTCACTTCACATTTCAAGATCACTTCAAGTGTCATCTAAACCACAAATCTACCATTTACCAACCAATGAATCTCCATTCCTAACCCCATTTCATATGAATTTGTTTTCACAGCCTATTTTACTTACCCGGCTGCAAAAGTCGTGCATTCAAATTGCTTTATAAAACACAACAACAACAAACACAATTTCATTAATACTCATTTAATGATACTTATTTAACCAACAAAAACAACAACAAAGCGATTCTCATACTCTCGATAGTCATTCATCCATCCAACCATGGAAACCACAGTGGTACCAGAGATTTTTTTGTAATTTTTTTGGCATACCCAAAATTATTATACCTCTACCTCTAGTGATACTGTCATGTATATATGTATACAATTCAAGAATGTCATAATTTTGATTCTAAACCTGAATTTTATACTTTTAATACCTTTACGACATATTTTACATTTTCGACAATCATCTTAAATTATCTTCATATTAATTCTACAACCATTTTTGTTACAAGTTTAGTAATTTTAACAGATGTTATAATTTTTAGACAATAATATGACGTTTACCACATTTTTTATATTTTCGCTTTTTACAGAAAAATAATGTAATTTTAATTGTACAACCATTTTTGGTACATTTTTATGAACTTTTGTTTATGCATTTAACTGACTTTTACGACATATTTTACATTTTTATGACGTTTACAACATTTTTTTACATTAACAAATATTATCATAAAATATTATACAACCACTTTTGGTACATTTTTACTAATTTTAATACATTTTATACTATTTGGATGATTATATGACATTTACGACATTTTTTACATTTTCGACAATCATCGCAAAATATCATAATTTTAATTCTACAGACATTTTGCTAGATTTGTATTAATTGCTATGGGTTTTATACTTTTTAGACAGGTTTATGACGTTTACGACATTTTTTTACATTTTTCGCTATCGCCTTAATTCTGCAGCCATTCTTGGAATGTTTTTATTTATTGCTATGAATTTTGAACTTTTTAGACAGGTTTACGACGTTTACGACACTTTTACAATAACGCTTATGATTGAAAAGTATTGTAATTTTTATTCTGCAGCCATTCTTGGTACATTTGTATTATTTGCTATGAATGTTATACTTTTTAGACAAGTTTATGACATTTACGTTTTATTCTGCAGCCATTCTTGGTACATTTGTATTATTTGCTATGAATGTTATACTTTTTAGACAGGTTTATGACATTTACGACAAATTTTACATGATCAACAATCATCGAAAAATATCTTATTTTTAATGCTATATTCATTCATGGTACATTTTAATTAATTTATGTGAATTTTATACTTTTTAGACAGGTTTATGACGTTTACGACATTTTTTACATCTTTCGCTATCATCATAAAATTTTGTAATTTTAATTCTGCAGCCATTCTTGGAATGTTTTTATTTATTGCTATGGATTTTAAACTTTTTAGACAGGTTTACGACATTTTTTACATTTCCCCTTATGAAAGGATAATATTGTAATTTTTATTCTTCAGCCATTTTTGAAACAAATTTTAATATTGAACGCATTTTGTACTTTTTATACAATTTTATATTTTTACGACATAATTTACACTTTCGAAAATTATCGAAAAATATCATAATTTTAAATATTTATTATTTGTCATGAATTTTATACTTCTTAGACAGGTTTATGACGTTTACGACATTTTTACATTTTCGTCAATCATAGTAAAATATTGTAATTTTTATTATACATTAATTTTTTTGTACTTTTTTACTAATTAAAATACATTTTTATTATACTGTAATTTTTTGTACTTTTTTGGTAATTAAAAAACATTTTTTACGTTTTCGACAATTTCGTGTCGTTTACGATATTTTTTACATTTTCCACTATCATCGTAAAACATTGTAATTTTAATTCTGCAGTCATTCCTTGTACAGTTTTATGGATTGCTCTGAATTTTATACATTTTAGACACTTTTACGACTTTTACGACATTTTTTACATTTTCGATTATACATTCAAATTTCCACAAATTTGAACCCATAACAAATTTCGATACATTTTTAAAAATATTAACATGTTTTATACTTATTATACTAGTTTATGACGTTTACGACAATTTTTTACATTTTCTACATTTACCCGATACTGTCAAAAATTATTAACAGTTTCTTGGAATTTGAAACCACTATGCCACTCCCCCAAACTAACGTCTACAGTTGTGATCAAGTTCAGTTATTCAACTGAGCTGCAATTGTGTCGACAAGTGTGTGTGTGTGTGTGTGTGTGCGTATATGCATGTGTGGGGTCCATGATGTGTCTGCTATGACCCCATTATCTATCCAACCACAAATCAATTTGTAAATCTTTTAATTTTCATACTTATTTTATTACGCATAATAATATTTCAAAATATTACAAGACCATCATATTTAACAAAATTGTTTATTATTCGTTCAGGTTCAAGAACCGCACAGTGGTCTGGGGTTTACTATTATATTTTTTTCATGGTTATAGCACAGCACACAGGTATTAGGTATTATAGCAGAAAAATCCACAGGTATTTTTTCAAGGCCCATCAAAGGCATGTAAAAAATATTTCTTAAGGTCCGTGATTTTTTTAAAAAAATATTTTTTAAGGTCCACTAGAGGCGTGGATATATATATATATATATATATATATTTTTTATGGTTCCCCAGAGGCGTAGATTTTTTAGAGAATACTTTCTCATGGTCCTTCAAGGCGTGGATTTTTTAAAGAATATTTTTTCATGGTCCTTCAAGGCGTGGATTTTTTTAAGGAATATTTTTTCAGGGTCTTCCGAGGCGTTGATTTTTTAAAGAATATTTTTTCATGGTCCTTCAAGGCGTGGATTTTTTAAAGAATATTTTTTCATGGTCCTTCAAGGCTTGGATTTTTTAAAGAATATTTTTTTAGGGTCCTTCAAGGCTTGGATTTTTTAAAGAATATTTTTTCAGGGTCCTTCAAGGCGAGGATTTCTAAAGAATATTTTTTCATGGTCCTTCAAGGCGTGGTGGATTTTTTAAAGAATATTTTTTCAGGGTCTTCCAAGGCATGGTGGATTTTTATTAAAGAATATTTTTTCATGGTCCTTCAAGGCGTGGATTTTTTAAAGAATATTTTTTCATGGTCCTTCAAGGCGTGGATTTTTTAAAGAATATTTTTTCAGGGTCCTTCAAGGCTTGGATGTTTTAAAGAATATTTTTTCAGGGTCCTTCAAGGCTTGGATTTTTTAATGAATATTTTTTCAGGGTCCTTCAAGGCGTGGATTTTTTAAAGAATATTTTTTCATGGTCCTTCAAGGCGTCGATTTTTTAAAGAATATTTTTTCATGGTCCTTCAAGGCGTGTTGGATTTTTTAAAGAATATTTTTTCATGGTCCTTCAAGGCGTGGATTTTTTAAAAATATATTTTTTATGGTTCCCCAGAGGCGTAGATTTTTTAAAGAATATTTTTTCATGGTCCTTCAAGGCGTGGTTTTTTTAAAGAATATTTTTTCATGGTCCTTCAAGGCGTGGATTTTTTAAAGAATATTTTTTCATGGTCCTTCAAGGCGTGGATTTTTTAAAGAATATTTTTTCATGGTCCTTCAAGGCGTGGTGGATTTTTTAAAGAATATTTTTTCATGGTCCTTCAAGGCGTGGTGGATTTTTTAAAGAATATTTTTTCATGGTCCTTCAAGGCGTGGTGGATTTTTTAAAGAATATTTTTTCATGGTCCTTCAAGGCGTGGATTTTTTAAAGAATATTTTTTCATGGTCCTTCAAGGCGTGGATTTTTTAAAGAATATTTTTTCATGGTCCTTCAAGGCGTGGATTTTTTAAAGAATATTTTTTCATGGTCTTCCAAGGCGTGGATTTTGTTTGTAACAGGCAAAAGGAATCGAGATAGACACATGGTTCTTTTTGAGAATATGCATAGAATCACTTTCTGAGTCGATTTATACATGTCCATCTGTCCGTCCGTCCATTTATTTTTGTGAGCAAAGTACAGGTCGCATTTATGATCCGATTTGGATGAAATTTGGCACAGCCATTTTGTTTGACCCAAGGACGAAGCCTATTGAATTGAAGAAAATCAGTTCAGATTTAGATATAGCTCCCATATATAGTTTCGTCCGATTTTAGGTAAACCTTGCACCAAACTTTCAATATTTTTCCAATTGAAAAAAAATTTTGCACAGCGTACTGAATTAGGTCCTGATTGACGTATGCGACGTTTTGTGGAAATCGAAGATTTGTGGGAATCAGATTTAGATATAGCCCCATATATAGTTCCGTCCGATTTTAGGTAAACCTTGCACCAAACGTTCAATATTTTTCCGATTGAAAAACAATTTTGCACAGCGTACTGAGTTAGATGTGTGCGACGTTTTGTGGAAATCGGATTTGAGATTTAGATATAGCCCCATATATAGTTCCGTCCGATTTTAGGTAAACCTTGCACCAAACGTTCAATATTTTTCCGATTGAAAAACAATTTTGCACAGCGTACTGAGTTAGGTCCTGATTGATGTATGCGAAGTTTTGTGAAAATCGGTTCAGATTTAGATATAGCTCCCATATATAGTTTCGTCCGATTTTAGGCAAATTGTGCACCAAACTCGCAAAGTTTGTCCGATTGAGAACAAATTTTGCACAGCGTACTAGATTAAGTCCAGTTTGATGTGTGCGAAGTTTTGTGGAATCGGTTCAGATTTAGATATAGTTCTCATATATAGTTTCGTCCGATTTTTGGTAAATGGTGCACCAAACTTTACATATTTTTTTCGATTGAGACAAAATTTTGCAGATCGTATTAAAATAGGTCCACATTGATGTATACGAAAATCAGTTTGTGAAAATCGGTTCAGATGCACCAAATTCCCAAGGATTGTCCGATTGATACAAAATTTTGCACGTATTGAGATAGGTCCTTATTAATATATACGACGTTTTGTGAAAATAGGTTCAGATTTTGATAGGGCTCCCATATATAGTTTCTTCTGGTTTTTTGGTAAATGGTGCACCGAGGTGCCGACGTCTGTTCCATATACACGAGATAAAATTGTGAACAGCGCCCTGTGCTGCAGCATACCAAACGGTATAAGCCACGGTTGCTCTATTAGGTCCAGATTTACATATAGCTCTACATACATTATTTTGCTCGATTTGATACAAATGGTACCCAAAAGAATCCGATTGACATTGAGTATTAAAGTGGTGAAGGGTATCATATAGTCGGCCCCGTCCGACTTTTGAACATTTCTTACTGGTTTTGTTTGTGTTTTACCCGACCCATCCTAATATTGCTTACCTATTTTGTCGTATAAATTACACGCTTTAAAACATGTTAAATAACTCATTATTCCATTATGTAAATTGGTTTAATTTTATATATGAACATAGACCACCCCACCCACTCCCCCGCTCGCGCTCCGCATGTTTAACGCTAATTCAAGTGTGTAAAATAAACGTGTTTAGGTTGTTAAAATTTATTAGTTTTGAAAAAAATAAGCTTTCATGGTTATTAGGGTGTAATAAATAAACGATAAAATAAATAAAAATAAATAAATTATAATAAAAAATAAATTATAAAAAAATAAAAGTAGTATTTTTATTCAAATATATATTTTTATTGTTTTCACAACTTTTCAAAATTTATTTTACAAGGAAAATATTTTGAAAAAATACGCATTCAATACAAAAACTCAAATAACTTCATTATATCATTGCTACAATAACATCACCTTTGTCTTTTGTATTATTTATTATTTAATACGAAATTGAATTTTCACATCATTCTCTCTTTTGTCGTTACACTCTAATGTAAATCGATTTAAGCTCTGGAGCTCTCTCTCTCTCTGTCGCTCACTCTATCTTTCTCTTAATAGTTTTGATGATCATTTATCTTTCTCAGTATTTGTCTTTTCTTCGTTTTTTCTTAGTTCGCCGACAAAGCTTACCCAATTACAAGTTTTTTTGTTTTATCAAAATTAACCTACATTTTTGCCGAACACAGCAATTCCATTAAAAAACATTACAAACAAATGACAAGCTTCAAATCATATCGAATTTTACAATAAAACATGTGTGCGTGTGTGTGTTTATTTATTGCTATTTGTTGTTGTGTGACATTCGTTGTTAATTTATAGTTTATATTGTTGTGTTGTCCGGTTTTTATTTCTGAATAGTAGTTGATTTAATAAAAAATAGGAAGAGATAGATCCAAAATAGACTCCGGATCTATATAAGATCTTCCATCTATAGTAGAGGCCCATCTAAAGAATAGGATATATATTTGTGAGAGACTAGAGTATTCGGAGCTATGAGTTTGGATTATTTGAAAAATATTTTTTTAAGACTAGCAATTATATATGGGGATTTTTTATGCAATATTTTAAAATTTTTTTCAGGGTCTTTCAAGGTTTGGATTTTTCAATGAATATTTTTCAGAGACCTTGAAGGCATGGATTTTTAAAGAATTTTTTCAGGTTCCTTGAAGGCGTGGATTTTTAAAGAATTTTTTCAGGTTCCTTGAAGGCGTGGATTTTTTAAAGAATATTTTGCCGAGATCTGACCGATCGAAAGGCATGGATTTTTATAGAATATTTTTCCAAGGTCTGACCTGTGAAGGCGTAAATTTTTAAAGAATATTTTTTTTTCAGGTTCTTTCAAGTCTTGAATTTTTTAAAGAATATATTTTCAGGGTCTTTCAAGGCTTGAATTTTCTTAAGGATATTTTTTCAGGGGTTTTCAGGGCGTGATTTTGTAAAGAATATTTTTCAGGATCTCTAAAAGCATGTATTTTTTAAAGAATATTTTTCAGGATTTTCAAGGCGTGGTTTTTTTAAGAATATTTTTCAAAGTCTTTGAAGGCGTGAATTTTTTAAAGAATGTTTTTCAAAGTCTTTGAAGGCGTGGATTTTTTAAAGAATATTTTTTCCTGGCATTTCAAGTCGTGAATATTTTTTCATGACCTTTCAAGGCGTGAATATTTTTTGAAGGCGTGGATTTTTTAAAGAATATTTTTTCCTGGCCTTTGAAATCGTGGATTTTTTAAAGAATATTTTTTCCTGGCCTTTCAAATCGTGGATTTTTTAAAGAATATTTTTTCATGACATTTCAAGGCGTGAATATTTTTTTCAGCACTTTTTCAAGGCCTGGACATTTCAAAGAATATTTGGAGGGTCTTTCAAGGCGTGGAGTTTTTAATGAATATTTTTCAGGGTATTTCATGGCCTGGATATTTCAAAGAATATTTGGAGGGCCTTTCAAGGCGTGGAGTTTTTAATGAATATTTTTTCAGGGTATTTCAAGGCGTAGATATTTTAAAGAATATGTTCTCATATTTTTTCAAGGCGTATTTATTTTAAAGAATATTTTTCAAGGTTTTTTTAAAAGTTTTTTTTTAAAGAATACTTTTTTATTGCCTTTCAAGGCATGAATATTTTTTCAGGTGTTTTTCACGGCCTTTCAAGACGTGAATATTTTTCAGGGGTTTTTCAAGGCCTGGATATTTCAAAGAATATTTGCAGGGTCTTTCAAGACGTGGGTATTTTAAAGAATATTTTTCCGGGTTTAATGACTATTTTTTCAGTGCCTTTTCGAAAGAATATTTTTTTCAGTGTATTTTAAGGATTGGATTTTTTAAAGAACAGTTTTAGGATCTTTCAAGAATATTTTTTCAGCGTCTTTTTAAGAATGTGTTTTTCAAGAATACTTTTTCTCGGTCTTTCAAGGGTTCGATTATCTTAAAGAATATTGTCAGGGCTCTTCAGGTGAGCATTTTTTTAAAAAATATGTTTTTCGAAGTCTTTCAAGGCATTGAGTTTGTAAAGAATATTTTTTCCAGGGTCCTTCAAGGCTTGGATTTGTTAAAGAATACATGTACTGGCCTTTTAAGTCGTGGATTTGTTAAAGAATATTTTTCTTGGCCTTTTACGTCGTAAATTTTTTTCAAACCCTTTTTTTAAGAATATTTTTTCAGGGTCTTTTACGTTGTGATTTTTTTTCAAAAAATATTTTTTCAGCGTATTTCAAAATGTGAACGAATATTTAGAGGTGTTGTAAACTGAACGAAGTGTACCTTTTTGTGTAGAAAAACATTCTTAAAGGTCTGGGGACTAGATTTGTTTTAATATTCCTCTTGCCCTGAGGACTACTTTTTTCTATAGCAAAAAATGCCTAAGGACCTGAAGAATATTTTTTCTATAGACAAAATTCTTCAGGGATTGAGGACTACTTTTTTCTTTAGAAAAACATCTCCAAGGCCTGAGTATTACTTTTTTCTATAGCAAAAAATTCCTCAGGGTGTTGGGCATATAATATTTTATCGTTACTTCTGGTGATGTCGTTTCCTTGAATGAAAGGCAGTTCTTTTCTCTTTGGCGTCTTTATTGAGAGTGATCATCTTTTTCTACTTTACTGTGAACGAAAGATCCCTTCAACACATGAAGTAGTTACAACACATGTGCGTGCAATTACTCTTCTAATTTCTTATTAATGACCTTATGTGTGTGTGTGTTGCCAGAACGTAACACATACGTATGCATATATATCTCCAATACGGGGCCTGAGGACTATTTTTTCCTATAGAAAAATTTCTCAGGGCCTGAGGACCTCTTTTTTCTACATAGTCTATATTATAGTCTATATAAAAAAAAATCCACAGTGCCCGAGGACCTCTTTTTTCTATATAAAAAACCTCGGGGACAGAGGACCAATTTTTTCTATGGAAACAATTCCTCAGATACAAGGGAATATTTTTTCTATGAAAAAATCCTCCTTTCTATAGAAATAAAATTCTAATTTTTTATAGAAAATGCTCAGGGCCTGAGAACTACTTTTGTTCTTTAGAAAAAAATTCCTCAGGACCTGATGACTAATCTTTTCTATATAAAAAATCCTCAGGGCCTGAAAATAATCCTCAGAGCCTTAGGACTACTTTTTTCTATAGAAAAAATTTCTCTTTTTCAATAAAAAATCCTCAGGGCCTGAGAACGAATTTTGTTCTATAAAATAAATTCTCAGGGCCTGATGACTACTCTTTTTTATATAAAAAAATCCTCTAGGCCTGAGACCACTTTTTTCAGAGCCAGAAGAAAATAGAAATAAAAATTCTCTTTTTCTATAAAAAAAAATCCTAAGGGCCTGAGAACGAATTTTGTTCTATAAAATAAATTCTCAGGTCCTGATGACTACTCTTTTTTATATAAAAAAATCCTCTGGGCCTGAGACTATTTTTTTCTATAGAAACAAACTTTTTCTTATAGAAAAATTTCTCAGGGATTGAGGACCTCTTTTTCTATAGAAAAAAATCTTCAGAGAATAGAAAAAAAATTCTCTTTTTCTATAAAAAAAAAATCCTAAGGGCCTGAGAACGAATTTTGTTCTATAAAATAAATTCTCAGGTCCTGATGACTACTCTTTTTTATATAAAAAAATCCTCTGGGCCTGAGACTATTTTTTTCTATAGAAACAAACTTTTTCTTATAGAAAAATTTCTCAGGGCCTGAGGACCTCTTTTTCTATAGAAAAAAATCTTCAGAGTCTGGTGTCTATAAATTTCTTTATACTGCTTATAGGAAAAATCCTCAAAACCTCTTGACTACATTTTTTAAAGAAAAATTTTTGCTCACTACTTGTTTTATACAAACATCATTCTTTAGGGACTGTTTTCTATCAAATAAAAATACTCTTTGCATCAGGACTATATATAACAAAAATCTCAGTACCTCCGGACAATTTTTTCCATAAAAATCAGGATGGGCTATTATAATATTTGTTTTTGTTCTTTGGATTAAAAAGATATTCAATATTCCCCTGACTTCAATATAATCTGGCATCTCTGTTCCCTCCATATTTTGTATTGTTTATCAAATCAAGTAATATGACCCAGCTATAGACGAGGGATCATTAATATTGCAGATTTTGCAAAAGTTGACAGTTTTGATATTTTTTATATCAATATGTTGAGGAGAGTTTTTTTAAGAAGACCAGTTTGGCAAAAAAGAAAGAAAAAACATCTTAATATTCATCCAATCATTGATCCAAGAAATAATTTTGTAAACAACATAAATATAAATAATTAACAATACATGTTTGTCGTCGGTCGGTATCGAAAGCTGCCCTTCTCCTCAAATCATCCCCACCCTCCCCCTTTAAATTGGCATCAATATCAACTTCTTTGCCTCCAACAGCAACATCATCAAATAAAATGACATTGTTGTCATTTATTTATTTTTATACAATAATTTTGTTATTGTTGTTGCTGCTGCTGTTATTGTTGTTATTATTAATATTGTTTATTCAAGCTTTGTTGCTATAACATTTCAATTCACTCGCTAGCTTGCCGTCCATATGATATCCATCCACATTTGGAGGAAAAATGTGACGTCCGGCCATCACCTAAAATCAGTATTCAACCAACGACGGGCTTCTCTCTTTAAGTGTTCGCGTGTGTTTTCCCCTGATTCGATCGCTTGATCATAGAAAACAAAAATTACATATTAGGGATTTCCTTTTGATCGGTTATAAAATCTTGTTCGGAAATATTTCAAAATGAAAATGTTCTTCCACCATTGTCTGTAATATTCGATTTTTGTTCGCATGGAGGTGGTTTTCCGTCAACATTTTTTTATGTCATTGTCGCCACTTGATATTAAACTGACTAACTGCCTCTCGCCAATCGGAATGTTTAATATTATCTATATATTTGTTGGAATTACATCAATTTGCTGGTACTATTTCATTAATCAACAACGTCAACAACGGCGTTTAACATGGAGGTGTGTATGTGTGAAGTGTCGTGTTAAATCTCTCTCTCCATGGCTCAAAACCTTAATTTGCTAAATCATGGAGATATTCATTTAAAAAGTATTCAAATTAAAAAGCTTTAATGATGTCTTAATTCGAAACAAATCATAGAAAAGTGTTTTTTGTTCTGTAGATTTGTATTGTGTCTGTTTGTGTGTGTGTGTTATTATGATCAAACACCTACTCAATTGGAATTTGAGAAAACAATGCCAATGAGTTTCAATCCAGGTTTCGAAAACAAATTAATTTACATATCGTTCTTTATTGGATTGTATCCACATTTGATCGAAAATCGATGTAAATAAAATTTTTAACATTTGAAAACATAATAAAACCCGTAAGGAAAGTTCAAAATTCGGACGGGGCCGGCCACTTTAGGTACATACAAGAGATACTCATATTTACAATATCAATGAATGGGACGAAATTAACTGCGTGAAGTATATAGATATTTGAACGAAAACCCCCACACATACCAATCTGAAATTTATGAAATATTGAACGTCAATCATCGAGCAAAATATGTATAAGATCTATATATAAATGGTCGTATTTGAGCAACCGTGGCATCCATCATTTGGTGTGCTGCAACACAGTGCGCTATCCAATATTTATCTCGACACAAAGTCCAATACACTAATTAGTCCTAAGCGTACAAACTTTCATAAAATCGGATGAAAATATATATGGAAGTTTTTATCTTCAATCCAATACGCTATGGAATATTTTATGTTAAGGGAACCACCCCCCCTTCTCGATTTTAATTTTTTAAGACTTTCAAAGGGCTAGTAATTCAATACCAATGCTCGTTAAGGTTTGTAACTTTGCATATATATCGAGCCATATTCGCCAAAAAACGTAACCCTCAATTTGAAATTTTACAGGAGAAGGTTTGGTTTTAGTAAATTCAGATTTAATAGAGCTATTATTTTGAAATTTAGAACTATCGTTTTGTTACAAACTAGTATTGTTTTAAGCTATAATTCAAAATTTCAAAATAATAGCTTTTTTAAATCTGAATTTATTAAAACAAAACCTTCTCCTGTAAAATTTCAAATTGAGGGTTACGTTTTTTTTTTTTGGCGAATATGGCACGATATATTTGAAGATTTAAAATAGAGGAAAAATAATTTACAAAAAAATTTTGTTATTGTTTTGTTGTTGTTTTTTGTAATTAAAGAAAAGTCCTTATTTTTGATGGCGGGCATGATAACTCCTCACTGGAACATCGGAATCCGAAAATTCCAACGGTACACGTCTGGCTCTCGTATGAACTAGGATTATTGACTTCGCTCTAAAATTAACAAAATGGTGGACCTTTGAAAAAATATTTTTGGAAAATCGGCGATTTTTTACCAAAAACCAAGTTAAAAAATAAGGAAGATCTTTACCGATTGGCTTTATCCTAGTTCATACGATAGCTATACACTCACAGAGAAACGTGTAAAAATTTGAAATGGATTGGGTTATTAGTTTTTGAGTAATCGTGCCCGCCATTCACAAAAAAAAATTTTAGAGAAAAACGCGTTTTAAGTTTGAGAAGCCCTTCAGCCGTCACTTGATGCTGACTCAATAAATCGGCTATATCTTCAAGAGTTCTTGAGATTTTCACTTGAAATTTTGTAGGGACATTCATTAATTAGTGTAGATTCGAATTATATCAAATCTATATCAAAGGCTCCTTCATTAGCAAAATTTTGTCTCAATCAAACAAACATTGGGGTTTGGTGTACCATTTACATAGAATCGGACGAAACTATATATGGGAGCTATATGTAAATCTGAACCGATTTTAACAGAACTTCATTGTGTCAACCTGTATTATTTTCAATACGCAACGCAAAATTTTGTCCCGATCGGACCAATATTGGCAATATGGAGCTCCATTTACATAAAATTATGTTATGTGGGAGTGTGAACCGATCCCAACAAAACTTGGCATGCATCAATATAGACCTAATTCAGTTCTCTGCGCAAAATGTTGTCTCAATCGGACCAATATTTGCAGTAGGGTGCTCCATTTACATAAAATCTGACGAAACTATATATGGGAGCTATATCTAAATCTGAACCGATTTCAACAAAACTTGGCATATACCAATCTAGACCTAATTCCATAATCTGTGCATAATTTTGTCTCAATCGGACAAATATTGACAGTTTGGTGCACCACTTACATAAAATCGGACGAAACACTTAGCATACACCAATCTGTACCTAGCAATCTGTGCAAAATGTTGTCTAAATCGGACCAATATTGGGAGTTTGATACACCATTAACTTAAAATCCGACGATGCTATATATGAGAGCTGTATCGCAATCTGAACCAATTTCAATAAAACTTAGCATACATCAATCTGGACCTACTTCAGTAAGCTGTGCAAAATTTTATCTCAATTGGACAAATATTGACAGTTTGGTGCACCATTTACATAAAATCAGACGAAACTATATATGGGAGCTATATCTAAATCTGAACCGATTTTCTCCAATTTCGTCCTTGGGCCAAATAAGTGACATGTGCCAAATTTCATCCAAATCGGATCATAAATCCGACATAAATGTTCACAAAAATACATACAGAATGTGATTCTTCATATTCTCAAAAGGAACCATGGGTCTATCTCGTTTCCTTTTGCCTGTTACAAACATATGCACAAAGACATAATACCCTGTACCACGGGGTATAAATAGTACTAGTGTGGTGTATACTTTTAGGCGGCGGTAATGATTTAATATCCTTAGTTATTCTAAACAATTAAGAATATTGTTGAAATTAATATAAAATTCCACATAGGGCCCATATAGTTTCATTGAAAAAAAAATCAAAAAGAAAAATTAAATTAAAACATTTTTATGTGTACATGTAAAATTCGTAAATAGATGCATACTTTTAGCCGGCCACATTTTTTATTTGCTTTTAAAAATAAATATGTATAATATGAATCGGCTTATGTGTGTTGGTTCCATATTCCCAAAAATGTTCAAAATGGTGGTGCATACTTTTAGGCAAACATACGTTTCTATTGCAACAAATTCCCAGGGCCTGAGAGCTAATGTGTTTAATCAAGAAAAATATTTATTAACTGCTGCATTTAAGCGGTCACATTTCTTCTCAAGAGAAAAAAATCCTGACAGCTATTATTTTTCTTCAAAGAATATTTTAGGCGGTCAGATGTTTTTCTCAATTCAAATCTGAGGACTTGTTTTTATCTAAAAAATAATTTACAAAAAATCTAGGAGCCTGACAGCAATTATTTTTCATCAAAGAATATTTTTTAGGCGGCCAGATTTTTTTCTCAATAGAAAAAAACAATATAGGAAAAGAATTTCATTCAAACCTGAGGACTTGTTTTTATCTAAAAAAATAATAATTTACAAACAGATGCTTTTGTTTAGGCGGCCAAATTTTTTTCTTAATAATCATACAAAAATTAATCTGTGGATCCATTTCTAAACGACCATAAGGTCCTGGTGCTCAATTAATAGGTAATATAATTTCAAAAATAGTATTCATCTATATCTAAATGTATGTGTCCGCTTATATGCATGTGTGTCTATATATTCAAACATTTTCTGGTGCATACTTTTAGGCGACCATACGTTCAATTTGCATAGGAAAAAAGCAAATCTTCAGTGGAATAAATTTCGTAAGGTTGGAAGAATATTTTTTTCCTCGAAAACAAATCCCTGAGACAATTTTTTCTAAAGAAAAAATCCCCACATCTTGTAGACTACTTCTTCTATGGAAGGCGGTCACATTTTTTTCCCCCAATAGAAAACAATTATAGAAACTTGAGGGCTGTGTATTTTTAGAGAAAAGTCTAATATATGTTTTCTTCAAAACAATCCTCTTTTAAGAATGTCCACCTTTTCTATAAATGTCTACCTACTCTATACTTTTTAGAGAAAAAATCGCCAGGACTAAGAACTACTTATTTATAAAAATCGTCAGGCCCACACAACTAATTGTGCAGGACATGAGAACAACTTTCTAAACAAAATGATTAGATCTTAAGAAAAAGGAACTTGCTCAAGGACTGAAGGCTATTTTTTATTTTTAGAGAAAAAAAATCGTCGGAATTCTTACTACTTTTCATAAAAAATACACAGCCGGAGGACTAGTTTTTCTTTATAGAAAAAATTTCTCAGAAATCATACATATTTGCTTAAACATTCCTCGGGATTGAGGTGACTTTTTTTTTATAAAAAAAGTAAAAAGTCCTATTTTTGTTTATAGAAAAAAAATCTCGCATCTTGTAAACATTATTTTTAGAGAAAAAATTCCCATTTTTTCGAAAATAAAAAAGATTTTGTTCTTTTTAAAAAACTCGGACCTGAGAATTATTATAATTCGGGGCCTAAGAACAATTTTTTTAACATAAAACTATTCTAAGATATTTCAGAGAATCTGAACTATTTGCTTTATTTGAAAAAAAAACGTCCAGTCTAATAGCTTATTTTTGTATAAAAAATACCCAGACCCTGAGATCTACTCGTTTTCTTAGAAAAAATATTTCTTTACATCATGAAGCCGTGAGTTCATTTTTTAAGAACAGAAAGTTCGAGTCTGAGAACTTTCTGTAAAATATCCTCAGGGTGTGAGGGCATTTTTTTTTACAGAAAATATTATTTTATAAAAACAAAAAACAAATGAATCTCATGCGAATCATCGCGCAGGAGCAAAATGGTTCGGCAAATAATTCACCAATTAAAAAGAAAAATCATCATCGAAAAAAGGACAGAAAATATACTGTCTAGAGCCAATGGAATTTTGTCTATAGAAAGAAATGTTTTTAGGTACATCGACTTTTTTCTATAGAACAAATGGGAACATTTTACAAATTATCCGATACCCTTCCAATGTAGCAAGTGTAATTTTTACATTTAACCCATTTTTAATTTTTAACGGTACGATCGTGATGCTATGCATAAATATGTTATTTAAAATTTCAAATATGATCCGCACCCTGTCTTTAATTTCAATAACTCTCTCTCAGTTTACGTTTTTTCAAATTGTTTGTTGTTTTTGTTTTGCTGATGCCTTTTCGTTGAACTTTAAATCCCAGACCAAAACAAAAAAATATTTCACTCGCAACTTGCAAATATTATCATTAATAACCAGAAATGTGTTGAAGCAACAACCTGTCGTGTTTTGTTTTGTTATTTGTTACTGCTATTATTAACGCGAATACGGAATTTACACAAATTTTTATTAGTCATCATCTATCTCTTTGGGTCGTAAATTGTGAAGACAGTTTGGTGGTCATCGAAAAAATGTCGGTTTAATTTTTGAGGACAGAGATTTTATTAAAAAAAACGTAAAGTGAAAAAAAAAGAAATCTATTTCAAGCCTGACATCATCTGTCCATACAGCCATGGGGAAAAAGAAACGTAAATCACGCAAAAAGTTCGTTCGTTTCGTCATGTTGTAATTATTGTAAAAATCTCAGCATGTCAATATAAAATTTTTGTTTTGCTCTAATTTTGTGTGTGTTTGTATTTTCTGTTTAGCGGAATAGAGTTCCGCTTCATACAGTTAAAGAGTGACGTCAGTAAAGATCAAAGCACTCAACACAATTTCAATTCATTCATTCATTCATTCATTTATTTTTTTATTTCGACATTCATTCAGTGTCACGTAAACAAAGTCTGGCTCAGAAAACATTCTTGAACGCTTTTTTCTCATTCTCTCTTTTTGTGTTTTGTTTTCATTGCAGAGAACCCGATGTTTCATTACTGGATGGTCCTTCGACTTCTGGTATTGCCAGCATAGCTTGTGCCACAGCGGTTGGAAGTTCCGCAGCCGTTATAGCCAAAAACTCCACTTCAACATTTCCGTCCAATGAGGGAGCCACAGCAGCCGCTGAATGTTTAACGGATGCCTCAACAAGTGATTCATCACAACAACAACAACAAGACAACAATAATCAAACATCTCCCACAACCCCGAATAGTACCGCATCAACAGCTCAGCTAATATCACCGCCATTATCGCCTTTAATCCATACGGATCAATTCGAACAAATTGACTCAGATACCGAATCATCCAATATGCCGGCAAAATCTCATCAACCAATACCGGTCATAGTTACCACCACAACAACGGCTCAAATAATGGATGTAAGTTCCACAAATTCCGTCTTTTTTGCTCTATTACTAATCGTATTTTTTTTCTCTCCTTTTTCCAGGAAAATCGCTATTCCATATTGGGCAAAGACATAACCACAAATGAATTTGATATTTATACATTGCCATCACCGCCCAACAAAGATGCCACCCACAATTCCATAGAGAATTTGAATAGTTCGTCTGGTACGACAGCATCACAAAAATCGCCATCAGGATCTCCAATACATAAAAAAGAGTCTATTATAACAACAACAGCAATAACAAATGAATCTCATAATGCGAATAATCATGCACCACAACAGCAGGAGCAAAATGGTTCTGTAAATAGTTCACCAATTAAAAAGAAACATCATCATCGAAATCATAATAATAATCAGGTAAGAAATTAGAGGACATAAGCCAACCTTTTTGATAGGATGGATAGCTTTGATAGGATAGCTTTTAAAGAACTCTTATATACATATTAGACTTTCTAAAGACCATCCGCAGGCTGAAGATCTATTAATAGCCTTTAAAAACAGTATACTTTCTTAAGGCATTTAGAAGACAGATGATCTTCCAAAGGCAGATGACCTCTCGAAGGTCGTCCATAAACATAAAGAGTCCTAAATACTCTTGAATTTTTATTTATTTATTACTCAATACCAAAGTTCGAAGACCTTATTTAGCATATTTTAAGTATATTTTATTTAAAAGAATTTCTAAAAATTTGTTTGACCTTTTAAAGGTTCTCTATAGACAAAAGACCTTCCAAAGGACTTCGATGGACATAATTGATTATAGAAATTATATAGGGAGTCTTTATATACGAGCTGAAGCTGGGAGTCTTTATAGACGAGCTGAAGCTGGGAGTCTTTATAGACGAGCTGAAGTCGGGAGTCTTTATAGGCGAGTTGAACGGCAGTCTTTACAAACGAGCTGAACGGGAGTTTTTTGGTAGACGAGTCTTTATAGACGAGCTGAATCTGCAGATGACGAGCTGAAGAGAGTCTCTATAGACGTCTTTATAAACATAGGGTGATGTAGGTTGTCTTTTAGACGAGCTGTAGGGGCGCCTATAGACGAGATGTTTTGTTGCCTAGGTGGACGACGCAGTGCTACTGATTTCCGGTAAATTTCCGTCAAGCATTTCGAAGCTTATACAAAAAGCCTTATAGACGCTGTCACGTTGGGCAAAGACTAACGGCCTTGACGTTGATTCAACAAAAACAGAACTGGTAATGTTCACTAGGAATCTTAGCTCGGCCTCTTTGTTCCACCAACACTGGATGGGGTGCAGCTTCAGCTGGTAAACAAAAACAGAACTGGCAATGTTCACTAGGAATCTTAGCTCTGCCTCTTTGCTCCACCAACCATGGCGTACAACGCTGTTGTTGTACTGTGTTGCTTACGGAATCCATGTTGATGATCCGCAACTGGATAGCTTTCTCTAATGCTGGGGAGGAGTAAAGCCTCAAGGGTCTTCGCTACTGGCGACAAAAGTGAAATCGGCCTGTAAGATTCACCTTTGCTGGCATCCTTGCCCAGCTTCAGTAGCGGGACCACCCTGCCCATTGTCCAGGCTTCGGAGACGACGTGGGTGGCTATCGACAAGTTGAGGACGTTGTGCAAGTACTCGACTCCTGGCTCGTCCAGCTGCTTTAGCATACACTTAGATATTCCGTCAGGGCCCAACGTTTTAGATGTCTTCACGTTACGGATGACACATGCAACATCACCCATCGTAAACTGTGGTAGTACCTCCTCGGCTGGAAGAGACTTTATACGACAAAGTATTCTTCTCTTCGCCCTGTCGCTCTCGGGATGCTCGACAAACTGTCGGTTAAAATAACTTGCGCATCTCTTGGGATCAGTCACAGTTTCGTTGTTACCAGGTTTTTATCCTTCTTACCAGGGTTCGAGAGCGACTAACCGTTGCCCACAGCTTACTTACTCCGGTACCAATGTTGAAACTCTTCAGGTGCTCCAGCCATTTATTCCTCTTGTGCTCCGCAACTAATCTGTTGACCTCCAACGTAAGTTCCCTGACCCTGGGATCTGCTGGGTTAGATCGACGGAGCTCATCACGCTCGTTTGCTAGACCAACTGCTTCTGCTGGGAAATTAGTTCTCATTTCTGGTATTCGACTAGCAGGTTAGGTTAGGTTAGGTTTGGGATGTACGGCTGTTGTAACAACCGTCCACTCGGAGACTATGTCCATTGTGATCATCCATTATTTATAGGTGTACCTATAAAGAGAAAGAAGAAAAGATAGTGGAAGAGTAGAGAGAGAGGTAGTCAGAATAGGAGGGAGCGGAAGCGGAAGAGACATTATTTTAGCCAAGTCAATTTTTTGACAAAGCCTAGAATTAGGTTAGGGTCTATTTTGGAGAAGAAGACTAGATTATCAATTTCATAACATCCAAACTGTTTATGTCTTCTGCTGATCAGCGATGGACATTTGCAAAGGATGTGCTCAATTGTTTCCACTTCTTCTTCATTCTCACATAGACGACAGTAATCCTCTCCACTGGAGTCCCACTTAGAAGTGAGAGATCTGACTTTGCAGTGACCAGTAATGATCCCCACAACGATCTTAATCTCCCTCTTGTTGTGATCCAGCAGCGAAGACGTTCTTTTATGAGAGAATTCTGGCCAGATAGATTTAGAGATTCTGCATGCAGGTTCCCTTAGCCATCTGTTGCCGACTACCTCACAATAGAACGCGCGGATTCTGCCAATGAAATAGCTAATAGGGGGTTTCACAGATCTCTCAATCAGAAGACTGGACGACTGTGACCCCCCTCGAGCAAGCTCGTCGGCTATCTCATTCCCTTCAATATCGTTATGTCCTGGAACCCAGCATAACCCAACTATTTGACGTATATCATTCAGAGCGGTCTTACAATCATGAACTGCTTTCGAGTTTATAGTATGCGACTTCACCGCTTTCAGGGCCGCCTGACTATCTACGTAAATAGTCACCGGTCCTGTAAAGTCTGTATTAAGTGCTTTTACTATCTCGGCCGCTTTCGTGATTGCAAGAATCTCTGCTTGAAAAACGCTACAATCATTGTTGAGTTTATATGAGTTTCGTATACCTAATTCCCTGCAGTAGACGCCTGCGCCAGTGCCTTCTTCCATCTTGGACCCGTCTGTGAAGATTGACAGACCTGGCAGAGGTAGGGAGCCACTAGTCCAGGATTCCCTGTTAGGAAATTCGACTTTAATGTCATTAAAATCCCTGTGGGGGGGAATATAATCACTGATATGACTATCCCCCCTAAAAAGGTCATTACTTGGCGTTATGTTTAGAATGCTGGCATGACCATAGTTCCGCGATTTCAAGGCATCTGTTTCCCGGAGTCTCAGGGCACACCTAGCAGCCTGGAATTTGATCAGAATGTCCAATGGTTGGAGATTCAAGATTGCGTTCAAGGCTGCTTGTGGTGTGCTTCTTAATGCTCCAGTGATCAGAATTGAAGCCGATCGCTGTACTAAGCTCAGTCTTGTCAGCAGCTTCTTTTTATTCACCCCCTGCCACCAGACAAGACATCCATAGGTAAGTATGGGTAAGACAATCGTCGTATACAGCCAGTGTATAATTCCGGGTCTCAATCCCCAACTCTTGCCTATGGAGTTCTTGCATGAATAGAGTGCCATCAATCCCTTCTTAGAGCGTTCCTCGACATTCCTATTCCACAGTAACTTGCGGTCTAGGACAGTGCCAAGATATTTAGCTTCATCAGAGAGGGTTAATGTCACTCCACCAAGTGATGGCAGACGGAAACTAGGAACTTTGTATTTCCTAGTGAAGAGTACCAGTTCGGTTTTTGTGGGGTTTACACCAAGACCTTTGGTGCAAGCCCAATTTGACAGGGTTGAAAGAGCACCCTCCAGGATGTCTGATATTGTCGTAATAAACTTACCCCCAACCAACAAGACTACATCATCGGCATAGGCTACAACCTTTATCCTGAGATGATTGAATTTCATAAGTATCTCATTTATCACCAGAAGCCACAAAAGGGGGGAAAGAACTCCACCCTGAGGTGTGCCTCTGTTGACAGATTTCCTCACGGAACTCTCTCCTAGGGATGAGTTGATAATTCTGCTTTCCAGCATTCTATCAATCCATTCCGTAAGGAGTGAGGGGATACCTATGTCTACGAGAGCAGAATGGATTGCCTCTAGCTTCACATTGTTGAAAGCTCCTTCGATGTCGAGGAATGCTGCCAACGTGTAGCCAGAGGACTCCATATTCTTCTCGATGTATCCAACCACCTCATGCAGAGCTGTATCCACTGATCTGCCCTTGATATAGGCATGTTGGGATTTACTAAGTTTATTACGGTCAATGGTATCTCTAATTTCTGAGTCTAGTAACCTTTCTAAAGTTTTTAGTAGAAAGGAAGAAAGACTAATCGGTCTATAGTCTTTAGGTACCGTATGACTCGGCTTCCCGGCTTTCGGGATGAAGGTCACGGTAACCTCTTTCCATAGACTGGGTATGTACGACAAAAGTAAACAAGCCCTAAAAATGTCCTGCAGATATGATATTATCCGTTCATCTGCGTGTTGCAGCATGGCCGGTGTTATACCATCTGGACCAGGAGATTTGTAGGGTTGAAAACTATTTATCGCCCATATCATTTTTGGGTATCTTATAGTGTCTTCTATCATCTTCTCCTCTTCCCTCGTCCGAACTGTAGGCTGATGCACACACTGCGCATCTTCCCTATAGTCCTTACAACCAGGAAAGTGGGTTGATGATAGAAGATCAAGAGTCTCACTGCCAGAGTTTGTCCACGTTCCATCACTTCGCTTAATACTTCCTATGGATTTTGGATCCTTAGAGAGTACTCTGCGGAATCTGGCCGCTTCGTTGACTCCTTCGATCGACTCGCTATAGCAGACCCAAGACTCACGTTTAGCTTTCTTGATTTCGCCCTTGTACTTATTGAATTGTCTTTTATAGACATCCCAATCTGTACTGAGCTTTGTCTTACTAGCTCTATTATAAGCTTTCCTTGCAGCCTTCCGCAAGGTTGCAAGGTCCTGTGACCACCATACCGGCTGAGATTTCTTCCCAGGGTATGTCAGGGGACAAGATGCCTCATAGCTCTTCAGAAGAGTGGCCGTGACATTTTTCACAGCTAATTCAACATCCTCAACCGTTTTGAGATCATTACGATCCCGAAAAGAGGCTGCTGTTTTAGCTTTGAATTTGTCCCAGTTCGTCTTCCGAGGATTCCTATAAGGTTTCTGTTTAACTCTAGAGGTAGGAATCTGGAAGGATATGAGTCTATGATCCGAAAAGGAACATTTCTCAGACACCTCCCAGTTTACGACCCCAGAGTCGTCCATATTTGTGAGGGTTATATCGATGACTTCACCTCTCACCCTATTTACAAAAGTTGGTGTATTGCCTCTATTACAAATTCTAAGATTATAGCTAAGTATAAACTCGAAGATGGACTCACCTCTTGTGTTTGTGTTGCTGCTTCCCCAATAGAAGTGATGTGCGTTGGCGTCACATCCCAAGACGAGGTCACCAACTCTACTCATCTCCTCCAATAGGCGGCATACAACAGTGCCGGGTGGGTCAGGAGCTTCGTAGGGAAGATAGACGGCAGAGACTATCAGTGGCTTCGTGGTACCTCTGTCTAGTCTTGCTGTCGTCATATCTCCATTGCTGAAATTAGAAAGAAGCATTAAATTTAACTCCTTTTTAGCAAGAATACACGTTCTCACCTTCTCTCCATTGGAGGTAGACAAAAGCGTGTATTTGGTGTCGCCCAGTCCAGTCACCTTACCTTTGTACAGGTAAGGTTCCTGGATGAGCGCCACGTCGATGTTTGAGGAAGAAAGGGTGAGTAGCAGTTCAGCAGCTGCTGCTTTACAGTGATGCAGATTTATCTGGATCACGTTAAGCGCTTGCTGCTGCCTGCCTATTGTTTTGGAGTGGTGAGACGGAAACAAAGTTTCCCCATTCCATAAACAAGCTCACCCTTGTTCTTCCTCAAGTACTCCTCTCCCGCAGAATCGGTAGCGACTACACCGCCGTTCCTTTCAAACGAGGCGAGGATTCTCCACCTCCTCGTCTGAAGGCCGTCGTTCTGCTTCTCCAATAACCTCAGTGTCTTCTCCAGCCCCTTGAAAGGTTTTGGGATAAACACCGAGGTTACCATACCGCTCGGTATCTCTTGAACCGCTACGGCCGCCAGACGACCACCCTCCCAAAGGGGGTCCAGGCTGTTGATTGTCTTCTTAAGAAAATCTGAAGTCTTCTTAGTGCGACAATCAACAACCTTTACTCCTTTGTAAGAGGAGGTCAGGCCAAACCGCAGGCTCTCACGATCAACCTCGTCGGACAGGAAGAGGTCCTTCAGATAGCTGTCGACCAGCTCCCATCTCTCCTCACTGATAAACCCGTCAGGGTCAGCTCGGTCGATGATCGCTACCCGCAGATCTTCCGGAACCTCTTTTGGATCAGCAGAGTCGCTTTGCTTAGTTGTAGGTGTCTGGGCTACCTGCTTCGAGACAGCGTGTTTGGTTTTCACCCCACAATCGCTGCTCTTGGCAGGTTTCTCCTTCGACGCTACCACCGAAGCAAAGGAAGCAGAGCTCTGTACGGCCGACGACTGCGTGGGCCTCTTTGCAGCAGGTTGTTGCTCCTCCGAGGACCTCATTCTCTTGACAGCCGTGGGCTGTGGCCGAGATTTGGCACCCGGGGTAGCAGCTACCGCAGAGGTATGCCCAGCAGACGCAGGCACCTGCTTCGCGTCCGCTACCTTCTGCTTGACCACTGACGACTGCCCAATTGTCACCGCCTTGGCTGTCAGCTTTGGCAATTCGGCAGAAGGTGGATTGACAGAGGGCGGTTGTGCCTTATCGGTCTTCTTGGAGGCCTTTTTGCGGGCTCTCTTTCGGGCCGACTTCGACAGTCCCCTGCCTTCTGTCTTTGTGGATTCTGATGTCTGAGACGTCTCAGTACTCAGTTTACCCTTTGGGGGTGCTGAGGGCTTAGACGTCTCAGGCATCAGCTTCCTGGATGTACCGGGGCCATCAGCAGGTTTCTCCTTCTTAGAAGGGACTACCGCCGTGGTCTTAGTACTGGGTCGGGGGATCCTGTCAATCAAGAAGTCCCTCTCAATGTCATCAGGATAGTTCCTGGGGAACTTCCTAATGAGTTTGAGGTTCCTCTTGATTAACAGGAACTCCTTACCCGTGATGGAGTCGCTGTCCCGTCCAATGTACCGTTTGCAGAAATTTACTGCTCTCCGATACATTTTCTTGGCAGCGATCTCCTTAGCGTCAGCTTGTCTATCAGATAATGGTACCGATGAATCATCCATCTTAACGACGGGAGCCTCATCGGTGCCAGCATCTGCTTCGACAGCCAACTGCCTTAGAAGCCTCGCGACGTCACTGCAGGCCGTGGAGGTTGAGTCAACGTCTTCAACCTCGCCAGGGTTTGCCTCATTAGTCAGCCGAGGGGACCCTCCTTGCTTCAGGGGAGACATCATGGTTTCTACCGTGCTTATCACCGTGGTTCTAATAACGGTGGTTTCCATAATGTCATCCTCGTCCGACAAGAGAGAGTCATCCCAGAGCTGATTTGGGATGCTCTCCTGACTGAGGCGGAAGGAGCCGGTTTCCTCTAGAAGGTCGAGGAGAAGATTCGACTGCCTCTCCAGGCTCGCATTTACGTCATCGAGAGATGGACAGGTGGCTAAAGATAGGTCCAGGGGAATTGCTTGGGTCGTCAACACTTTGGGGGAATTATTGATGTCTGACCTTGTAGAGTTCGGGACTGAGGGTGCCAAGGCAGCCACACCAACATCAGTCGAAGATTCGCATTCATTGTTTTGTTTTTTGGGGGGGGGGGGGTATTAAAAATTGGCTCCATAGAAAGTGCTGTTTGTGAGGATTTGAGGTCGACCATGGCATAGCCTCTTACCATGGCAAGGACTTGGCAACTAAGCCTGAAACACTTGTTGAGGCGCCCAGGTATCAACAAGGCTCCGTTCTAATACAGTCGGTACCCTGACTGCAAACCGACTAGCAAGTATAAATTTAGCAGCTGCAGCGGTAATGATGCCTCGGAATTTCCTTTCTGCTACCCGTACGTCAGAAGGAATTGAAAGGTCTCTGGTTGGTGAACTCTCTGAATCCTTACCAGTTGGCTTTTCTATGGTTATGGGCGGTCTGCTAATGGAGACGATTATGGGGAGGTGGTCTGAACCAAGAGAAATTATGGGCAGCCAGCTGACGGGGTTTTGTTCAATACCGGCACCCAAAACAGAAAAACAATACAAACATATATAACTGGGTGGGCAGCCGCTGGCGGAGATGAATCGGGTCAATCCGCTATCGTAGAACCCGCTGCTGTGGGATTGGTGGACCTCTTGTTCGGTGGCACTGCCTACGCTATAAGTCGACATCCAGCAAACTAGATAATGTACAAAGAGCAGCCTCGATGCTTATAACTGGAGCCGCGAGGAGCACTCCCCAAGCAGCTCTCAACGCAATGCTGAACATAAGCCTCTGGGTTTAGCATTAAGAGTCGCGCCATAAGGCTGCATGAACAGAATCTTTGGCGAAGTTGTGCCTATGGGCATGGACCAACGTGGAAAACAAAGCGACTATATATCACCAGTCCTGAGATTTGATGATGTAGATGTCGTTATTCCTCAGTAGAGACGACTGGAACCGTAGTAACCCTCCACTGGACGGACGGTCGGTCTTTTTATACAGACGTTTCCAAGATGGAAGAAGGTACTTTATCTGGCGTCTACTTTGAAAGGCTAGACCTTGAGCTTACCCCTGGATAGCAACTGAAGTGTTTTCCTAGCTGAAATCTTTGCGATTTGGAAGGCAGCAGAATTAATAAAAAGTTTGGTGCTGACTATAGGGAACATACCAAAAAGTGGGTATATACCGATAATTCTACAAACCGATTTATGTAAACCATTATGTACACCAAACACAAACTTCAGCAATTTTTAATGGAGATTTTTCCTAAAATCTGCAAGATCCAAAAAGTGGACTGACACTGATAACGCATGGTAGAGTATAAAATCCTCAAACTACTGTAATTTAGATTACAAAGTTATATGAGGCTATGCCAAATTTCAACGAATTCGGTTAAAAAAACGCTCTCAAGAACCTCAAAATATCGAAAATTGCAGGTACCCTTATATGGGGACTACCCGAAAAAATTGATCTCTATTTATAATTTTCTGTGGAGAGATTTACTACCCAATAATAACTGAAATTACTAAATTACAGCCAATTCGGTGAAAAAATCCGGTCAAAACCCCCCAAAAACTGGAAATTGGGAGGTACCCTTATATGGGGGCTACCAGAAAAAGTGGACCTATATTTATAATTTTTAGTGGGGAAATTTGGTACCCAATAAGAACCCAATGTACCAAATTTCAACGAATTCGGTTGAAACCCGCGCTCAAGAACCCTAAAATACCGAAAATTGGGGGGTACCCTTATATGGGTGCTACCCGAAAAAATTGACCTATATTTATAATTTTTAGTATAGAGACTTGCTACCCAATAAGAACTCAAAGTACCGAATTTCAGCGAATTCGGTTGAAAACCGCGCTCAAGAACCCTAAAATACCGCAAAATTGGGGGGTACCCTCATATGGGGCTACCAAATTTCCCCACTATAATTTTTAGTGGGGAAATTTGGTACCCAATAAGAACCCAATGTACCGAATTTCAGCGAATTCGGTTGAAAAACGCGCTCAAGAACCTCAAAATACCAAAAATTGGGGGTTACCCTTATATGGGAGCTATGCCTAAACGTGGACCGATAAAGTCCATCTTCGAACTTGACCTGCCTGCAGACAAAGGACGACTCTATGCAAATTTTTGGCGATCTATCTCAATTCGTTTCGACGCTAGAGTGATTACAACAGACAGGCGGACATGGCTATATCGTCATAGAATTTTACGCTGATCAAGAATATATATACTTTATAGGGTCGGAAATGATTATTTCGATGTGTTACAAACAGAAAAACAAAATTAATATACCCTCCATACTATGGTGGAGGGTATAATAATAACGACTGTAATTCGACCATATAATTATTTTATTATATTGTCCATAAAAATGTCTGGGGAATTTAAAATTTTATGAGGAGTTATAATTTTTTATTGTTTTAAAATCCCCAAGAAATTACTCTGATTTTTTTTATTGTGCTAATAAAACTATTATTGAAAATTAATTAATAAACCATAACAATTCTTGATATCTGCTAAATAAAACTATAAACAAAATAGTGATAAACAACTTTAAACGCCTCTGAGTGTTAATTATAATTAACACTTTTCTAAACCTTTTTTTATTTTTTGTTGCTGTCTTGGCTATTTTACAGGGTGATGTTAATTCCATTGAAAGTATAACAGAAGATACAACAAGCGATAAAATTCCAAGCGCTGATTTAGATTGGATCGATTCAGCGATACAAGATCGTAACGATCGTGTATTCCTAACCAAAACGAAAAAGAAAAAGAAGAATAAACTTGCAGCGAAGGGCAAGGGTTTGGATCAATTGGATGGTGTGCCCGCGGCCACCAAGGAGGATACAAAAAGCGAGGCAGCCGAAGATGATGAGAAGGTGGTCAAGTGTTTGTATTACACCTTGATGTGTTGTGATTGTACGCTACAATAGAAAACAAAACAAAAACACAATAGAAATAGAACAATAAAACAAAACAAACAATGCATTTATATTTACCATAAAATATATAATTTGATTTTGTTTTTTTTTTTTACAAACAAAACATTAATAAATATGTTTTGATTTTGATTATAATTTAATTTATGTAAAATGCACACACACACATAAAAACACTTTTTTATAAAGAATTTTTATATTGTAATTTAATTTAATTTCGTTAAAAAAATATTCCATGAAAAAAAAATTAATGAAAATGAAATGACTGAAAATTTAATAAAAAAAAACTTTATAAAAGCAAGAAATTGAAATCAAAACTATTTAAGATAATAAATAACAAACGAACGAATATTATATATATGTATTAAAAAAAAAAAACAAATTTGATACTTTTTGAGTCTGTGAAAAACAATAGAAATAGAATTTAACAACATCTAGTATTTCAATATTCCATTAATAAACCGAGAAACATGCCAATCACATTTTTTCTATACAAAAATATGCCAATTATATAAGAGGATTTATTTAATATATATATGTAAACTTAATAATAACACGATGTACTCTAATGTCTGAAACCTTAAATATGTATGTATATATATTTTTTTGTAAATGACCGAGCCCAAAATGTAGTTTTGAAATGTGTCCACGGAAAAAAATGGGGTTATGTATCAGTATAGATTATTTGCATTAGATTTTTTAGGCGAACAAATTGTGGAGTTTTTTTTAGAAGAGTCAAAAAAAGTCTTTATGGAAAAGACAAAACTATAGACAAACTGAAGACAAGGTGTGGTTATAGGCGAGCCGAAGGGAGACTTTTTAGACGAGCTGAAGGGAGTTTTTTAGACCAGTTGAAGGTAGTCTTTTTAGACGAGCTGAAGTGAGTCTTTATAGTCGAGCTGAAGGGAGTCTTTATAGACGAGCTGAAGGGAGTCTTTATAGACGAGCTGAAGGGAGTCTTTATAGACGAGCTGAAGGGAGTCTTTATAGACGAGCTGAAGGGAGTCTTTATAGACGAGCCGAAGCAGAGACTTTAGAGGCGAGATGAAGTAGAGTATTTATGGAAGAACTGGAAGATGTCTTTATAACCACCTAAAGGAAGTCTATATTACGAGCTGAACGGGAGTCTCTATAGACGAGCTGAAGGGAGTCTTTATAGACGAGCTGATTGGAGTCTTTATAGACGAGCTGAGTTTTTTAGACCAGTTGAAGGGAGTCTTTATAGACGAGCTGAACGGGAGTCTTTATAGACCAGTTGAAGGGAGTCTTTATAGACGAGATGAAGTTGGGAGTCTTTATAGCCGAGCTGAAGCTGGGAGTCTTTATAGAAGAGCTGAAGCAGGGAGTCTTTATAGACGAGCTGAAGTTAGTCTTTATAGAGGAGGTGTACGGAAGTATTTATAGAGGAGCTGAACGGGAGTCTTTATAGACGAGTTGAAGGGAGTCTTTATGGACGAGTTGAAGGAAGTCTTTATAGACGAGCTGAAGGAAGTCTTTATAGACGAGCTGAAGCTGGGAGTCTTTATAGACGAGCTGAAGCTGGGAGTCTTTATAGACGAGCTGAACGGGAGTCTTTATAGACGAACTGAAGCAGAGACTCTAGAGGCCAGCTGAAGTAGAGTCATTATGGAAGAACTGAAAGATATCTTTATAACGAGCTAAACGAGGTCTATATTACTAGATTAAGGGAGTCTCTATAGACAGGCTGAATGCATTCTTTATAGTCAGATGATATGCATCTTTAAAGACAAGCTTAATTGAAGCCTTATAGATGAACTGACGAGAGTATTTATGGGCAGACTGAGGAGAGATTCAATAGCCAGCTAAACGGAGTCTTTATAGACAAGTTGAAGACAGTATTTTTTAGACGAGCAGAAGGGGGTCTTTCTAAGACGAGCTAAATGCAGTCTTTATACACAAACTTATGGACGTCTTTATAGATAATCAGAAGGAAATTAAATACGACGATCTGAAGGTAGTCTTTATAGGCAAGCTGATGGTATTCTTAAAAGATGAATTAAAGGGATTATTTATAGACGAGCAAAGGTCGCTGTAGGACGTTTTAAGGGATATGCTAAATGAAGTCTGTAGACGAGCTGAATTGAGATTATGTAAGTGAGTCTTTATAGGCGAGCTGAAAGGAGTTTGTATAGGGGAGCTGAAGATGGAGGTTTTTACAGACGAACTGAGCTGCTAGTACTTAAAGATAACCAGAAAGTAGTTCGTTTAGACGATAAAAAGTAATCGTATAGATATACAAACCCAGATAACAGTTTTTAAATATTAATCGAATGTATTGAAGCGAGTCGTTTTTAGAGGTTTTATTTTTGGTACGGTAATTTTTGCAGAAGTCATAAGAGGATTACTTGTAGAAGAAGTCTGAAATTACTAAATAATAGAGAGAATGAAATACTCAATTTGTTTGTGTAGAACACATTTGTAAAATTTCAACTCTGCAATATCTACATTTTATGGGTTATGTCTCTAATACAGGCATTTGGACACTTGTAACAACATCGTGTGTAGAATGAAACCGATAATTCCTAACAACAAAATATATTAAAAAAAAACAATACACAATATTTGAATTGAAAAACAACAACAATAATTACTATTAAAAAAAAAACAACTAAATAAAAATAGCACAAAAAAGATCTACTAAAAACCAACTGAGCAATTTTTTTATACATTATTTAGGGGAAACAATAACATACAATTTTTTATAAATATATACATCAAATAATAATAATACATATTGACTATGGTAGTTTATATATATACAAAATAAATAATAACTATAATTTATATAAAATGTCCATAACCATTTGTATGTAAAAGATATATACATGAAATCTAATCTCATCATCCTAATTAAAATATTTTTAAATGAAATATCCATCCTGAATGAACGATTTTATAAATAATAGTTTTTTTATGATTGAAACTTTTCCCATTGGGAAATAGTTCAACAAATAGTTTATAGGATTTTTTTGTATTTAATATTTTTATACATTTGTATATCAAAATATATATACTTAATATATTAACAACAAATAACTATGAATGCAGCTACTACTTTAAATGAAAACTAAATTCAATAAAAGAAAGAAGAAGAAAAAAACGAAAGAAACAAAAACCGAAGGAATTTAAATTGTTTTATTTTTATTTAGGCGTGACAAAAAATCTCAATAAATGATTCTCTGTTTAATTCAAAAAATCCACGACTTAAAAAAATGAATTTAAAAAATCCACGCCTTAAAAATTTAATTAAAAAATGCACGCATTAAAAATTTAATTTAAAAAATCCACGCCTTAAAAAAATAATTAAAAAATTCACGCCTTAAAAAAATTAATTAAAAAATACACGCCTAAAAAATTGAATTTAAAAAATCCACGCCTTAAAAAATTGAATTTAAAAAATCCACGCCTTAAAAAATTGAATTAAAAAAATCCACGCCTTAAAAAATTGAATTTAAAAAAAAATCCACGCCTTAAAATTGAATTTAAAAAAAAAAATCCACGCCTTAAAAAATTGAATTTAAAAAAAAAATCCACGCCTTAAAATTGAATTTAAAAAATCCACGCCTTAAAAAATTGAATTTAAAAAATCCACGCCTTAAAATTGAATTTAAAAAATCCACGCCTTAAAAAATTGAATTTAAAAAATCCACGCCTTAAAAAAATAATTAAAAAACTCCACGCCTTAAAAAATCCACGCCTTAAAAAATTGAATTTAAAAAATCCGCGCCTTATAAAATTGAATTTAAAAAATCCACGCCTTAAAAAATTGAATTTAAAAAATCCACGCCTAAAAATTGAATTTAAAAAATCCACGCCTTATAAAATTGAATTTAAAAAATCCACGCCTTAAAAAATTGAATTTAAAAATCCTCGCCTTAAAATTGAATTTAAAAAATTCACGCCTTAAAAAATGTAATTAAGAAATCTACGCCTAAAAAATTTAATTTAAAAAATCAATGCCTTAAAAATTTTAATTTAAAAAATCCACGCCTTATATAATGCCAAAACCAGAAAAATGCTCATGTGTTGCCAGATTGTTTGCTTAGTGTACCATGGACACTAAGCAAATGCGAAATTATGAGCATACTTTTTTTTTGCACCAATAAAACATATTTTCATTTGTGTTTCTTTAAAAAAAGTTATACAAATTTATTTCTTATACAAAATATTGCAACATAAACATAAAACACACTTATTTAGATATCTTACAAACTATAATAGAATTCTTTATGATCTAAATATAAGGCAATACCAATCCATAGCAGAGTATTCCAAACGGCTTCCAATAGTAAGAGGAAATGAGTATTCATAGCACCAATACGCCAGTGCCAGGGTAACATTTTATGCATAACCGTATGACCGACATACATAATGATGGCATTCATGCCGCATGCTTCAAATGGATAGCCGGTCCACCAATGCCGTACATCAATAATGTAATACAATAAACTGAGGAGCGTAAAAGCCAAGGCAGTGGTAACACAAACAAATGAGAGTGACCTAGTAGGTGGAGATTTCAAATGAATTTTATTTGAAATCGAATATTATTATATTATTTTTAAATAATTACCATAAATTCTTATTGATAGGTATTATTCCCGACTCTTTGGAGAATTCACTTAAAATTGCTGTGAGAATGGTTAAAAACATGGACCAAAGTAACCAGCGTGTTATGCGTGCTCTCCAATCGGTGTGTATTAGTATTATGACACCCGTTAGAACGCCAAAGAGGACTTGGACAATTGTCAGCAAGCAACCTAGAAAGAGAATGTAGATTTAAATGAATAATTTTTTTTTCTATAAAAAAAACTTCCAAAATTAAATTATATTTGAGGATATACATAGCATAGAAAATACAGGTCGCATTTATTATCCGAATGTCATGAAATTGAGGCTAGAATGACGTGTATAAAGTATCGTTGAAATCGGTTCAGATTTCGATATAGCTCCCATATACATATATTCCCGTCCGATTTCATTGAAATTGTTCAGCAAATAGCCAACGTTTTTCCGATTGTGACGAAATTTTGCAGATCGCATTGAAGTAGGTCTAAAATTCCCCCATCGCCTTCGGGGAGCAGAGATGAATGCTAACGGACGCGTCCACAGGTTGCAGATAGTGCCCAAGCCCAATACTATTCATTGGGTAACTTCGAATACCAAATAAACAGTCGCGGACAATCAGCCGAGTGCCTATGAACCCTGAGCTGACGAGGCGAGAATGGCGCCCCTAAATAACCATCTTAAAAGTCTGGGTCACCACCTCTTAAAGTGGCCCTCTGACGTTGGGGTGTCATGCGACCTCGTGTCCATCAGCGTTCTATGGTTCGCAGTCAGGGTCCTGGGCGCCTCAACAAGTTATTCAGGCTTAGTTGCCAAGTCGTTGAAATGGTAAGAGGCTATGCCATGGTTGACCTCAATCCCACTCTAAAAGCACATTCTAGTCCTGTTACTCTCGACGACGTGAAAGAAAGCCTGGAGAGGCAGACGGATCTTCTCCTCAACTTATTAGAGGAAACCGGCTACTTCCGCCATAGTCAGGAGAGCATCCCGAATGAACTCTGGGATGACTCACCCTTGTCGGACGAGGACGGTGACAAACACGGTAGCTACCTGGTGTCTCCTCCCAAGCAAGGTGAGTCTTCCCAGATGATGAGTAGGGGTGTAAACCCTAACGAGGTTGAGGATCCGAACTCCATCTCCATGGCCTGTAGTGTCGTCGCGAAACTTCTCAGGCAATTGGCTGTCGAAGCGGAGACTGGTACAGATGAGACTCCCGTCGTTAAAATGGATGAATCATCAGTATCAGTAACTGCAAGGCAAGTCAATGCCAAGGAGATCGCTGCCAAGAAGATGTACCGGATAGCGGTTAACTACTGCAACCGATTCATCAGACGGTTGATCAAGAGGAACCTCAAATTCATCCGGAAGTTCTCCAGGAACTATCCGAATGATATTGCGAGGGACTTCTTGATTGAAAGGATTCCTAGACCTACTAGGAAGACTACCACGGTAGTCCCTTCAAAGAAGAAGACTATCGGAGTTCCGAGTACACCTAGGAGGCTGGTGTCTGAGACGTCTAAGCCCTCAGTAACTGAGTACTGAGACGTCTCAGACACCAGCATCCACGAATACGGAGGGTAAATCGGCTCAGATTTATTTATTTTTTATTTTGGTCGATTGCGCCTTAACCTTTGTCCGATAGAAAGAAATTTTGTTCCGATATATGTATAATTCCCAAGTTCATGAATCTATACGATTTATATGAAATTTTGCTTTCATTGCCGATTGACTTGTGTACAGATTGATTGAAGTAGGATATCATATGACCCGGACTCGTCCGATTTTTCTCATTTCCTTACTGTTTGAATATTTTGTCCCTTGGTCATAAGAACAATTTTGTTTTATATACCAAAATTTTATCGACCACTAAACCTGTTTACGAAAAAATTATCCTCTTTTACTACATTATTTTATCTATAAAATCCCTATTAGGAATTCGATTTTTTGTCTTTGCAATTAAGATCCCTTCTTACCAAATATTCCCTCCGGATCAAATGGCTTTGAATCGTATATATATTTAGCTGTGGGATGTTTATATATATGAGAATTGCCCAAAATCTGTAAATCTATGTAGCCAGTGGCACCACCAATACAATCCGGATAGGCGGCATTGGAATGTTGACCGCCAGGACCCAAATAACCCCTAAAAATATATAAAAAGCAAAATATTAAATATATAAATCTATTAGTATATGGCTCAAACTAGATGTAAACCTACTTGGGACAATTGGGTACATTCAATCCAAAAACAATAGACAAATGTACAATGACCAAAATCAATGCAACCACAAGTTCTCCTTTGAAGGTTATAATATCATATAGGGCACGTTTCCAAGTGACCTAAAAAGTGACGAAAAATTTCAATTAGTTTAATTCAATTTTAGAACACAACAAACACACACTTGGGGCTCAATACGATCCGTTTGCGTCAACAGTGTGTGGACGATGCCACATATCAGATATGCTATGCCGAAGCGTTGCAGAACACCCATTATTCGCAAACTTTCCAAATTCGGACCATTTATGGAGTTCAAACAAAGGCCAATGGAGAATAATTTTATGGATCTCTGAAAAAATAAATAATTCGAAATTAATTTAGACCTATTGAAGACATTCATTTTTATGTATTGGAACAGTAAGACCCTCATGAAAAGTCTAAATGAAGGTGGCCTTGAAAGTTTGCTATCTTCTGTACTCACCCATATTATCCTTAAACAAATTTGCATTTTTGTGGTGCCTCGGGACAACTGTGATTTTACAGAAATCGGTATGCAGACACCCATGATCCATAGGAATGATGGAAATACAACATCGGCCAAATGTAAACCATTCCATGGGGCATGCTCAATCCACCAATAATCGCCACCACCACTATTTACGAAAATCATCAAAACAATTGCCATCCTGAAAGAGAAGAGGGATTAAAATAGGAACTCTGAAAATAAATTTAAATACTTTTTTAAATAGAAGCAGTAAGGAATGTTCAAAAATCGGACGGGGCCGACTATATGATACCCTTCACCACAATGGGTACATACAAGAGGCGCTAATATATACAATATCCTGTAGATAGAAATATATATATGTACTTTGTACTATATATGTACTTTGGTACTTTGAAAATCGAAGGAATATATATATATATATATATATATATATGCATCTAAATCTGAACCGATTTTCACGAAACATAACACGCATTACTCTGGACTAAATTCAGTACGCTATTCCAAATTTCGTGCAAATCGAAGAAAATGTAGGGGCTTTCGTACACTATTTACATAAAATCGTACGGAAATATGTATGGGAGCTATATCTAAATCTGACGGGGCCGACTATATGATACCCTTCACCACAATGGGTACATACAAGATGCGCTAATATATACAATATCCTGTAGATAGAAATATATATATATGTACTTTGGTGATCCAATAACAGAAAATCGAAGGAATATATATATATATATGCATCTAAATCTGAACCGATTTTCACGAAACATAACACGCATTACTCTGGACTAAATTCAGTACGCTATTCCAAATTTCGTGCAAATCGAAGAAAATGTAGGGGCTTTCGTACACTATTTACATAAAATCGTACGGAAATATGTATGGGAGCTATATCTAAATCTGAACCGTTTTTCACGAAACTTAACACACATTACTTTCGACTCAATTCAGTACGCTATGCCAAATTTGGTGCAAATCGAATGACATTTAGGGGCTTTCGTAAACTATTTACATAAAATCGGACGAAAATATGTCTAGGAGCTATATCTAAATCTGAACCGATTTTCACGAATCATAACTCACATCATTCTAGACTGAATTCAGTGTGCCAAGCCAAATTTCGTGCAAATCAAAAGATATATATGGACTTTGGTACAGCATTTACATTAAATCGGACGAAAATATATGTGGGAGCTATATCCAAATCTGAACCGATTTTCACGAAACTTAACACACAATAATCTGGACTCAATTCAGTACGCTATGTCAAATTTCGTGCTAATCGAAGGAAATGTAGGGGCTTTCGTACACTATTTACATAAAATCGGACGAAAATATATATGAGACCTATATCAAAATCTGAACCGATTTTCACGAAACTCAACACACACCATTCTAGACTGAATTCAATGTGCTATGCCAAATTTTGTGCAAATCGAAAGATTTAAAAGGTCTTTTGTACACCATTTACATAAAATCGGACGAAAATATATATGGGAGCTATATCTAAATCTGAACCGACATTTAACACACATCATTCTTGACGAACGCTATGCCAGTACGCTATGCCAAACTTCGTGCAAATCGAAGAAAATGTAGGGGCTTTCGTACACTATGTTAGTATGGTATGTATGGGAGCTATATCTAAATCTGAACCGATTTTTACGAAATTTACCACACATCACTCTAGACTCAATTCAGACGCTATGCCAAATTTGGTGCAAATCGAAGGAAATTTAGGGGCTTTCGTAAACTATTTACATAAAATCGAACGAAAATATATATGGGAGCTATATTTAAATCTGAATCGATTTTTCCCAATTTCAATAGGGTTCGTCCTTGGGCCTAATAAGTGAGCTTTGCCAAATTTCATCCAAATCGGATCATAAATGCGACCTGCACTTTGTTTACAATTTAACGTGGACAGACGGACGGACGGACATGTATAAATCGACTTAGAAAGTGATTCTATGCATATTCTCAAAAGAAACCATGCACAAAGACATAATACCCTGTACCACAGTGTGGTGAAGGGTATAAAAATTGGAAGCTTAAAACCTGTCGATTTTTTTCTAAAAAAATCTTGAGTAATTTATGTTCTATAAAAAACGAGCTTCATTTTTAAGTTCAGTTCCTGAGGACCAGAGTATTTTTTCTATAGAAACAAAACGAACTGCAGTCACTGAGGCATTTTCTAAACCTCAAAACACAATTCCTATAGAATAAAATTGAACCTCAATTCCTGAAAAACGTTAAGTTCCTGAGGGGAAGAGAACCTAAGTTATTGAAATGTTCTTTCTATGGAAAAGAAATATCGATATTTAGTTCACAAGGAATTTCCTTCTATAAATATAAAAATTGAACCTCAGTTCCTGATGTTTTTTCCTATAAGAAATTGGTTCAATTGCGTTCTTTGTATCGACTTTGTTTGTGAAATATTTCTTACCCCCGAAATACATCCAAACTTCGCATACGATTACGCGACGTCGGCTGGGTAGTGGGCGAAGGTGGGGTATTATCCAAAATTTCATCCTCGTAACGATATGAACGCCAGGCACACAGTCCTATTTTTAAAACAGTCAATACCAATGACACCAATACGAATACAGATAGCAGTGCTGTAATAAAAAAAAATAATAATAACAAAGAGCAAAAAAATGGCATATAAATTATACATCGATTGGAAAGCGGTTCAGTGACCAATTATTTTATTATAAATCTAATTTTATCGCTCCCCGTCTTTTTTTAACATTGTAAACTTACAGTAATTGACATTCACGCCGTCTTTATCGATCTCCAATCGACAGGTACCATCCACATTTACAGTCAGATTATATACACCGAATTCCTTTAAGTTTCTTTGCTCGAATTCACATAAAGCGCTTCTGTAATAAGGAAGAAGAAGAACGAATGTTTGATGAGTGATTCAAGGGGTAATTTGTATGTAAATAAATATTATGTAATAAATATTGTAAGAATTTTTACTATACTAAAAAATAATTGTCATATAGAAAAGGCCGAACCTCAAATTATGAGGATTTTTTTCTTACACTTTAAAATCGAATCTATGTTTAAATGGATCCTTTTCTTTTCTACAGAAAAAAAAATCGGGAACCTATATAAAAATCGAACTTCAGTTTCTGAGGATGTTTTTCTAAAGAAAAACTCGAATTTTTTCCTCAGAACTCAGTTTCTGTGGAAATGTTTTCTATAAAAAAATCAAACCATAGTTCTATAAAAACAAATTGAACCATCAGTTTCTGAGGTATGAATGAATCAAGCAAACATAATTAATTTGTTTAGATAGAAACAAATCGATTGATGTTACTTAGGTTAGGTTTGGGGATGTCCAGTCACTTATGAGGCTGCAGCACTTAGATACCGTTAGGTCCGTTGTGATCATCCACGAGAAGAAAATATATAAGGAGAGATCTATATTGGATAGAAGATTGGGGAACTAAAGAGAGATGAGAAACATACAGAAAGATATAAGAAGGTAAGTTTGGAATAATGTCGAAGGCTATAGAGATAAGACAGAAGATATATTACGTGTCAAGGTTGCACTTTAATTATGCTGTAGATTAGAACAGGTTCGGTTGTTGAGAAGAAGCTAAGACCCGGTGGAAAATGAGCACCCACTAGTCTGTGCCGCCTGTAAGCCAGGGTTGGACAGTGACACAGAAGATGCTCAATTGTCTCCGTCTTCTCCTCGTCAACACAGAGTCTACAGATATTGCAATGATAAGTAATGATTCCTGTCATTACTCTTATTTCAGCTTTGCTCAGGTTCAACAGTGAGTGAGTCCACTTGGCAGACAGAGTCGGCCAAATGGATCTTGACACATTGCACATAGGTTCGTTGTGCCAAAGTTCATAGGGTCTTTCGCGAAGAACGCCTCAAAGTTCCGGTAAAGATGACATATGGGTGGTTTGATTTAGTCATCAATTGCTAGATTGGGATCCTCGTCTAGCTAATTCGTCTGCTCTTTCATTACCCAAGATGTCACGGTGTCCTGGTACCCAACACAGACGATAGCTGTAAGTAAGTTCTTCCAAAGCTGTTCTACACTTGAGGACTGCCTCAGATTTGATATAACACGATTTGGTGGCTTTAAGAGCCGCTTGACCATCCACGAAGATAGTCACCGGTTAAACGACCTCTGCATCCAGAGTTTTTATCAATTTCGGTACCTTTCAAATCGCGAAGATTTCACCTTGGAAAACACTACAGTTGCAATCCAGCTTGTAGGTTAACTCAAGGCCTAGCTTTTCAAAGTAAACGCCCGCCCCTGTACCTTCTTCCATATTGGATCCGTCTGTATAGAAAGCCAGACCGTCCACAGGAGGGATAAAATGTTACTTACTCATTGCTAAAAGCATAACGTCCCACATCATTATCGAATATTTTAAATTTTAATGGGTGTGCCACATTTAGTGTTGTTGTAACGTCTACATAGTTGGCATCACCATTGGCCAGGTGCTGTGGCACAGCTTTCACCTTTGTATAGGGACACTGTAACAACAAAAAGAAATTTAAATTAACGCCATTATTTTGAATATAAAAATAACTCGGCGAACAACTTACCGTATAACACTCCTCGGATAGAGTGTACAAATATGTGACGGTATTATACAAGCTTTTGGGTATTAGGTAAGCTTCGTCAACTTTTAATTTACGCATATCAAGACCACGCCAGGTGGGTTCAACATATTCCGTAAATTCGGACATGATGTGAAAACTGAAATGAAACAATAAAAAAAAGAAATGAGAGAGAAATGCATTAGTATGTAAATTTTGAAAAAAAAACGACAGACAGTAACTCAAAGCTATTTAATTTGGAAAATGTAAATCTTCGAACATGTTCGAATGAAAACTGAAAGAATTAATTAAAAAAAAATGTTTTCTTTGAAACAATGGTGTTCATAAGTTACACCGGTTTTGGGAAGAAGATTATTTGTAATTAAAAAGTATTACGGGAGATTTCGATAATACCATTTTCAATGAAGGATTTTCATAGAAACTTGTTTAACGTTTGTTGTTGTGATTTTGTTTATAATTCTCATTTAAGTTTTATCGGTCATTGAAACCGGCGTGTTCATCAAGTTTTTTGTTTTCAAAACAAGAACAACTTGTGCTTATGTTTTGTTTATTTATTTAATTAATAGCAAATGGGCGTATATACAGTGGCTCAAAAATATTTTATTGCACCAAAAGAAATCAAGAGGAATTGGAGGCGGAGTATCCATTTTTTTTCATAAAAAATGTGAAAAAGTGTTCAGGGCCTGAGGAAAAATTGTTTCTATGGAAACAAATGTTTATGAGCGTTTTTACAGTGGCTCCAAAAATGAAATATATAAACAGAAGATAATATGTTTTCAATTTGTGAGATTAAATACATTAAATTGTCCAAAAAATTTGTTACCGGTTTTTGGTGATTATTTTAAGGGTACCTGTCTTAATAACTGAAATTAAATTTGTTGAACCTAAACCTTTGTTTATGAGATACTTGACGTAACACTGCCAAAATATTGAAAATAGGTTAACCAAATCCCAATTTAACGTCATTTATTTTGAAAACTTCGCCTAGAACCATCTATGTATACTTAAAGGTTAGTTTTGTCAACATAATTTTTTTTACCCATCAAGAACTTCGAATCCCAAATTACACCTACTACGGTTGGCCTTCAACATTTTTAAAATGATGCTGGAAATTAGTCTGCGAAGATATTTTTTGCTGATTATTTCCCGCACCATGAAACCGAAATGCCACATAAAAACCACTTTGGTTGTATAGGACTATGCCAAAAGTTGGACGTATATTGAACCCGGAATGCCAAACTACAATCACTAAGTTTGGAAAATCCGGACCATTCGAATCAAAATACCTGGAGACGACACCTCTGTATGGGGCCTATATCAAATATTGAATATTTTCTACGAAGATTTTTTTCTACCGTCCACTTTGGTTGAAAACGGGACGTACCGTTATATGAGAGCTAGTCAAAACATGGACCAGTGATGTTTGGCCATAATTGCGGCCTCTGGATCAGCTAGATAAACCGACAAAAATTAAGTATTTGGTCCATTTCATCCCCTTAATATTAACCGATCTTTACCAAAATAGGGGTCTTCATTGGGCAGAACCCATCCTACATGCAAAATTTCATGAAGATTGGTCCATAACTGTGGATGCATCATGTTTACAAATTATAATGGACAGACGGACGGACACACATGTCTAGATCGACTACAGCTAGTCGAGATATGACGATCGGTATACTTAAAAGTGGGTCTATGACCAATATTTCGCGGCGTTACAAACTCTTGGGGCTGCACAAAGCTATAATACCCTGACAACATAGTTGTGTAGGGTATAAAAAATGACTAACATTAGACGTAACCTTTCAAAATTTGGACCTTTATTGGAAATCTGACCTATACAAAAAAGTTTTTCGCCATACCCAAACCAGGAATGCTGAAAAATAGCAACTTTGAAAATTTCATTAAAATTTTTTAAAACATCAAAAGAGGGGCAGGGTGTACCTTTATATAAAGGCTAGTTAAAACGTGGACCAATATTATAAATTCTATGCGAAGATTTTTTCCACCGCCCACGATTGAACGTGTCCTTTGCATGGGGACCTATGTCAAAAGTTGGCCTATTATAAAGAACTTTCTGCAAAGATTTGAATCCACCACCAAATCGGAATAAAATGCAACATCTATTGGAATATATGCTTCAAAGTATTTAAAAATGTGGCGAGACCTCTATTTGGATCGATTATGTTTTGCGGCCTCCACAATCCTGAAATAACCAATTATAACCACTTCAGAGAAAAAGGCGACGGGGTACCGTTAAACGTCGATTATATCAAAACGTGGACCGACATCGCAATATATAAGATGTAGATTTTATACCCAGGATATTTGATATCTGAAATGAGTTATATTGGTATTTGTTATGACATAGCCCCCAATATAAGTGTGTTTCCATTATTAACTTGTTTGGTAACACTTTTAAACGAAATGACTTTTTAATTTGATATTTTGGATGTTTATTGGGTGACACATCTTCCACCAAAAATTATCAATGTCGGTCCCGGTAGAGGTGGAACGAAATTGGATATTTCAATATGGTCTTCATATAATGTTAACACCAAATTATGCGGATTTTAGACATACTTATCGATCGAGTTAGTTCTAATTTTATAATTAAAGTTTTCGTGGGATTTCAAAGTTATTCTACGAAAAATTATAAATATCGGTCGATCTTTGGGTTATCACACATTTAATAATCTAAAAATCTATTTTATTTTTAGATATTTTCATTTTCCAACTTATGTTGGAGCCGGCCGAAACGAACCGGTTTTGATACGGCAAAAATGTGCCTCATAGAAATATTTTACACGCCATGTTTCTCCGGACCAAATACGTTTCAGAAAATTTAGAATCGATATGCAAATGTACGTCCGTCTGTCTGCAGCGCACTATAACTCTCCAAATGTGTAAGCAATTTCATCCAAACTTTGCACATTGTAGTATTTCTTTCAAACATAAATCAAGTTTGAATATGGGGAATATCGGGGGAATATATATGTATGTAACAATCTTGAAGATGGAACCCGTTGGTCCACTCCTTGAAAATTTATTAATCCGATATAAAGTTATGGAATAATTCGATTTAATCCGAACATTGCAAATCGCAATATTTGTTTTTCCAAACTAACATTAAATTTTTACTAATTTGTTTCGTAGAATCGGATATACGCGGTAGCCGTATACGATCTTCCGGGTACGTCGCCCAAGAAAAGTCATATTTCCATAATTAGGGTAAAAATGCCTGCCTCTGAAAATATTAAAAAAAATGTATTTGAAAGCTCTGCACCAATATCTGTCCTGATGCATCTTCCACATAAATTTTACCTTGCTTTTCACTTTTTAATGATTTCTTTTTCGCGTTTTTCAATTATTGCATTGAGCCACTGTAATCAAATAATAATCATTTTAACTGCAAGTGTGTCTGGCTCTGTTTATTTCCTTTCAAGTTCCACTTACATTTGTTGTCTTTGTTGTTGCTGTTGTCCAAAGCGTAATTATTCGAGAAGTTAATGCCAAACACAATTTAGGAAACTTTTTTTGCTTGATTTTGTTAATATTCCATTGGTGTTTGTTGTTGTATTGTTGTTTTATTTTATAAACATAATATTGCTTTTATTTTAATATCGAACAAAATGTGAATAAAAAATATCACTGAACAAAATATTTTCACTTTTTTTTGTTGTCTACCGCCCCACTTGAACCCGCAATTTTTGTTTTTGTTTACGCGCAACGACAGTTAATAAACGAATGACAGCCGAACGTCAACTGTGTTGTGGTGGAGCTGTTTGTTTTGGAAATTAAATGGGAGGAGAGCGAGCCCCCCAAATTGTCATGCATTGCATTGAAGAGAACGGGAATAGAGAGAGCGCGCGAGTACATTTGTTGATTGCGGCACAGTGGATTGTTACAGCAATGGAAATAATAATAGGGAGGAAGTTTTAAAAATCTATTTTTCTTAGATTTTGAACTCTACAAGACTAACGAAAAATCGGTGCAGAGCTGTAGCATGAAAAAATAACTAATGGTACAAAATGTTTTTTCTCCAAAAATTTGTGAAAAAAGTTTCAAAAATTAATTCACAGCCGAAAAAAATAACCAGTATGATACCAACTTCCACGAAAATCTAATATTTGGCGATTCTATATTGAACAATATTTCGAGATATTTACACTCTCTTGATCGATTATAGGTCAACACCTCCACCTCTCGAGGTGAGTATTTACGCAATGAAATAAAAACTAGGTCACTTTAGGTTTTGGTTCATTTCATCCTCGGAATATTGACCGATCACCATCTTCACATTCTGCGGTTCTATATTGAACAATATTTCGAGATATTTACACTCTCTTCATCGATTATAGGTCAGCACCTCCACCTCTCGAGGTGAGTATTTACGTAATAAAATAAAAATTAGGTCATTTTAGGTTTTGGTTAATTTCATCCTCGGAATATTGACCGATCACCATGTTAACAGCTGTTCTAAGCATTCGGTCAGATCCCCCTCAAATATGTGAGGTTCGGTATATTATAATGACCTCTAGAGAAAATAGAAACTCGGTTCATTACACCTCCTAATTATATTTTCAACATCACCGAAAATTATAGGTGTCGTCCTTGACCAAAAGCAGAAATTCATGTAAAATTTCAAAGCGATCAACGCAACAGTTCCGCCCTCCATTGTTGTAATAAATAGTAATACCTAGCAATATTATAACACACAGACACCTTTAAATATTTAGACGTAACTCTCACATCCGAGTACATACAGCCAAAGGTCAACCATTCCTCTTGGATATAATATCAACTTCTCGGGTCTATGTCCTTCAGGAATAAAAATGACAAATTTTGTCATTTTCACAAACAAGTCTGGGTTCATTTGACCCGCATATTCTGTGGGCAGATTACCTTCCTGTTATAAAATTTCGTGGTATTCTAGAGCGACCTGAAAAACAGACAAAAATAGAGTTTTTGTTCCATTTCATCCTCTAAATAGTAACGGATCATTATAAAAAACAGTAGGGGTCTTATTTAGCCACAACCCATGATACATGCAAAATTAATGAAATACATTCCTTAGATTCTGGCAGAATTCACTCTCGTATACGAGCAATGGAAGCAAGGAAGCAGGTCCAAGGATCAAATTGAGCGTCTTATAGATTCAGTGCCTCATAGGTGTGCTGCCGCAATCAAAAGGTATGGTTATGCTGTCGTTCACTATTTAAATTTAATTATTTAGTGGAAAAAATTACTTTAGTTTTGACCAATTGGGCCGAGTTAACTATTCATATATTACACCCATCCGTATTCATGAATGGTTAAGGGCATCAACGGCGAAAATGTTCTACAGAGTCAGCATAAAAAGGTAACTCGTCATGTTCGGTACGTTAAAAATTCATAGTTCAATTTTTTTACTTTTTACTTCGTTCGTTTACTCAATAATTTGTACAAATTATTAAAAAATCTTATTCGTTTACCCAAAAGTCAAGTAAAAGAGATTGCATTGAGAGAGCAGATTTAACAGTTGTGTTACTGAGTATTTGCAAATCCTTACAGCAAAATTTATTCAGTAAGAATTTTCTTGTAGCATCAGCTGATATTTAATCAGCTGTTATGTTTTGTAAACAAACAACAAAATTGTTCTCAAGCAAATAGATTGTTTTCAGAATTTTATATGGATTTTGTATTATTAAACATAAAAATGGATGAAGAAAATAAAAGGTTTTAAAAACAACATAGATTTTCCGCTTGTTATCCATTTTTCTAATAAAAATTGTTTGTTGTTGTAATCAGCTGTGTCGATACAACCTTTTTACTGAATGTTGTTCGTTAAGTTTTTGCAATTTTCTTCCTTGAAAACGAAAGATTCGTATTTTAAGGTACGTTTAGATTTACGAAATGCACTCGACCTCAAATGTCAATTCCATTGCTTATACGTCAAATATAATCCACTGGATTTGTGAATAGGATTAACGTGACGTATACGCAATGGAATTGACATTTGAGATCGAGGGATTTAGCAGTCTAAACGTAGCCTTACTCTCTGCAAATTCTTACTGAGTAAATAGGTTCGTTCGTTTACTCAATAATTTGTACGAATTTGTACAAATTATTACAAAATGTTGTTCGTTTACCCAAAAGTCCAGTAAAAGAGAGTGAATTGAGAGAGCAGATTTGACAGTTGTGTTACTGAGTATTTGCAAATTCTTACAAGGAAAATTTACTCAGTAAGAATTTTCTTGTACCATCAGCTGATATTTAATCAGCTGTTTTGTTATGTTTTGTAAACAAACAAAAAATTGTTCTCAAGAAAATTGATTGTTTTTTGAATTTTATTTTGATTTTGTATCATTAAATACCAAAATGGATGAAGAAAACGCAAGTATTTAAAAATAAGGTAATACAAGAGTAATTGGCGAACGATTTTTTAGGTTCCAAATCCAAACAAAAAAGTGTGTATCCCTAACATGTCTGGAACACCATCACAACCAACCCTTTTAAATGTTTGTGGGGAACAAACAACATCAATTTTGCGCTTGTTATCCATTTTTCTAATAAAAATGCTGTTTTTAGTTTGCGCCAATTTGTTTGTTGTTTTAATCAGCTGTGTCGAAACAATCTTTTTACTGGATGTTGTTCGTTTACTTTTTGCAGTTTTCTCTCTTGAGAAGGAAAAATTCGTATTTACTCTCTGCAAATTCTTACTGAGTAAATATTACTGGAAAAGTAAACGAACGAACCTAATGTTACTGGGAAATAAACGAAGGAACTTCAAATTAGTGAAACAAACCACTGTGCATATATGCAAAACAAAAACATCTCTTAGCGTACACTCTCTCTCTCTCTCACACACTTTCCCATGTTGTGTGGTATCAGCTGATTTTGACAATAACTAATGTGGACAAATTCAGATACATTCCACAAGTTGTTACACTTAGGCCTCGATTAACATCAAGGTTAGGGCACTGTCGCGGAATATTTATCACATGTATTCCTGAGGGATTTAATTTCAAAGATATGTTGTTTTTTGTGAGATTTGGGAATTCGCCGGGAACCTTATACTTGCCATAAATTTTTAAATTTACTAGTAGTACAAAGTCCTCTTCATTGCTATCACAGAGGCGTGATGAGACCAAACTTACTATAAGAGGTCAGTCCTGGATCAGCCCTCTCACCTCCAATTGGAAGGTGAGAGGGCTGATCCAGCCTTTATTATGAAATTCTGAAATATCGAGCTATAGTTAATCAGGTGGGAAATGTGCTCCAAATACGGAATATGCCGAAACTTAAGGGGACCCCCATCTCCGTTTCAAAGAATTTAATTTTGTATTTTAATTTAATTCGAACTTACACTAAATCAAGAATGTTTCTATGACATTTCATGTGAAAATCTCATCAACTCTTAAAGATATGGCCGATTTATTATGCTAGCATCAAGTGACGGCAAGAGGGCTTCTCAAACTTTAAACGCATTTTTCTCCAAACAGGGTTTTTGCAAATGGCGGGCACGATAACTCAAAAACCAATAATCCGATCGATTCCAAATTTTGGTACGTTTATCTGTGCGTGTCCGCCATTTTGTTGATTTTTGATCACCATTGGAATTTTCGAATTCTGATGTTTCAGTGAGGAGTTATCATGCCAGCCATCAAAATAAGGACTTTTCTTTAATAACAACAAGATTTTTGTAAATTATTTCTCTTTTTTTTAATCTTCAAATATATGTCTGGAAAGTTACAAACCTTAACAAGCTTTGGTATTAATTTACCACCCCATTGAAAATCTTGAAAATTTAAAATCGAGAATGGGGGGTTCACTTATGCCAATATTTATACTTTTTGGTAAGGAGATTTTCTACCCAATGAAAATTCAAAATACTTAATTACAGCCAATCTAGTTGAAAAACTTACCCAAACTTTCCAAAATGCCGAAATTTGGGAGTGTCGATTGCTTATTTTTGCAAGGAAGATCTGCTCCCAATGAAAATCCAATATACCAAATTTTATTCCATTTTTATTAAAAAAAAAACCATAACTAACCAAAATTTTTGAGTTACTGTTGTGATATTGCGAGCTCCATCGTGATTTCAACAGACAGACATGGCTAAAGTGATATGGAATTTTATTCCCATCAAGAATAAGAACTTCGAAGGGTCTCCAGTGAATATTTCGAATTAAGCTTAATCGAATTATTAGATTGAATTTTGGTTATTGACTTGTAGATAGGACATTGTTATTGATCGATTTTGTTATTTTTTTGAAATTTCTTACCTTTGAATATCGTTAGAAATCACAGTATATGTCTAAATATGCATATTTTTCTTTCGGTTTTTAATTTGTTTAATATTAATTGTTTGTTATTGTAATATTTATTGTATACATGTATATATCTCGTATTAAATATTATCGAGTTTCGATTTAATTCCTCAATTAATTATTTCCTTATTTATAATACAAATACAACATCTAAAAAAATTTGTTATTTAGGATTATTATTGTGTATATTTCTATATATAGTATGTAAAACATTGATACATACAGAACATCATACAAATATGAATGAAATATACACTGATTTTGTATAAGCATGCACATAGTAATGTTAAGATTTAATAACGATTTAGTTTTGTTACAATTCAAGAGTTTACATCATAAATAGGAAGCTTCCTCTTATTTGTATTGATTTATATAATTTATAAATGTACCTTTTTATATGGTGTTTTTTATTTATTATTTATTTATTTAATACTTTTTTCGCTCATGGATTTTTATGTTGTGTATTTGAATATATATACAACAAAATTTTCACAGAACTATTTATAAAAAAATAACAAATATATGCGAAAAGATTTATGACAGAAACGCACTTATAAAAAAATCCAAATTACAGCCAATTCAGTTGAAAAACGTGTTTCAAAACGGGTTTCAATTGTCAATTCCTTTGCATATATGTCAAATAAATCCTCATAAAGTAGGTTAACACGGTAAAAAGTTCTAATGCCGTTTAAGGGAACCCCCCCCCCCCCCCATTCTCAATTTTAATTTTTCAAGATTTTCAATGGGCTGGTAAATGAATATAAATGCTTGTTAAGGTTTGTAACTTTGCACATATATATTTGAAGATTTAAAAGAGAAGAAAAATAATTTACAAAAAATGTTTGTTATTGTTTTGTTGTTGTTTTTTGTAATTAAAGAAAAGTCCTTATTTTTGATGGCGGGCATGATAACTCCTCACTGGAACATCGGAATCCGAAAATTCCAACGGTGTTAGAAAGAGTACATGTCTGGCTCTCGTATAAACTAGGATTATTGACTTCGCTCTAAATTTAACAAAATGGTGGACCTTTGAAAAAATATTTTTGGAAAATCGCCGCTTATTTAACAAAAACCAAGTTAAAAAATAAGGAAGATCTTCACCGATTGGCTTTATCCTAGTTCATACGAGAGCTATACACTCCCAGAGAAACGTTGCAAAATTTGAAACCGATTGGATTATTAGTTTTTGAGTTATCGTGCCCGCCATTCGCAAAAAAATGTTTAGAGAAAAACGCGTTTTAAGTTTGAGAAGCCCTTCAGCCGTCACTTGATGCTGACACAATAAATCGGCTATATCTTCAAGAGTTCTTGAGATTTCCACTTGAAATTTTGTAGAGACATTCTTTAATCAGTGTAGATTCAAATTATATCAACAAAAATTTTGACCCCGAGAATGGGGGGGGTCCCCTTAAGTCAAAATTGATCATTTTTGGTAAGAATATTTTCTACGCAATGGGTGTACAAAAATTTTTAATTTTTGGTAGGAGAATCCGTAGTACTTAATTACAAGCAATTCGGTATAAAATCTCGACCAAACTTCCAAAAATATCGAAGTTGACCAATATTAATAATTTTTTGGTAAGGAGGTTTTTCTCTCCAATGCGAATCCATAATACTGAATTACAGCTAATTTTGTTGAAAGAGAGAGACTAAACCGAATATTTAGGGGTGCCGTTATATCGGGGCTATTTTAAACAAGTGAAAAAGCGTTAAGTTCGGACGGGCCGAACTTTGGATACCCTTCGCAACAGGTATACTGACTGATACTTGAAATGAAAAAATAGTGAACATACTAAAAAGTTAATCTATACCGATAATTCTACAAACTGTACACCAAATACACATTTCAGCAATTTTTAATGAAAAAACCCCAAAGTGTGGACTGATACTAATAATGCATGGTAGAATATACAACCCTCAAACTTCTGCAATTTAGATTACAAAATTAGATTACATACTGTGAAAATTAGCAAATATTTCAGGTTATAGTTATATGAGGGCTATGCCTAATTAATGACCGACATATGTCAATTTCGAACCCAATATTTTAGTTTTGTTTCCTTCAGGAAATATAATTATATGAGGGAAATGCCTAAATGCTGGCCGATATATTTCATTATCGTCAGGTTAGAGTTTTTTTTTATCACGACTACTATGGTAGAATACGCCTACATGCGGACAACCCCAACACACGGAACTAATCAGCTAACTATTTTAATATAAGAAGGGGGTTATATGGGAACTACCCCTAAAAGGGGGGCGAACATTTATAATTTTTGGTAGGAAGATTTGCTACCATATGCGATATTTATAATTTTTAGTGGAGAAATTGGTATCTAATAAATACCCATTTTACCAAATTTCAGCAAATTCGGTTTAAAAACGCGAATAAACCCCCAAAAATACTGTAAATGGGGGAACCGTTATATGGGGTCTACCAGAAAAAGTAGACCGATGTTTATAATTTTTAGTGGAGACATTTGGTACCCAAAAATAACTCAATATACCAAATTTCAGCGAATTCGGTTGAAAGCCGCGCTCAAGAACCCCAAAATACCGTAAATTGGGGGTACCGTTATATGGGAGCTACCAGGAAAAGTGGAACGATATTTATAATTTTTAGTGGAGAAATTTGGGACCCAAAAATAACTCAATTTACCAAATTTCAGCGAATTTGGGTGAAGAACGCGCTCAAGAATCCCAAGATACTAAAAATTGTGGTTGTTCTTATGTGGGGCCTTCCCAAAAAATGGACATATATTTAAAATTTTTAGTGGATAAATTTGGTTAAGAACCCATTGTACCAAATTTCAGCGAATTCGGTTTAAAAACTCGCTTTAAACCCCCCAAAATACCGCAAATTTGAGTGTATCGTTATATGGAGGCTACCAGAAAAAATGGGCCGTATTTTACATTTTTAGTGGAGACTTTTGGTACCCAAAAATAACTCAATATACCAAATTTCAGCGAATTGGGGTGTACCGTTATATGGGGGCTACCAGAAAAATGGGCCGTATTTTTCATTTTTAGTGGAGACTTTTGGTACCCAAAAATGTCTCAATATACCAAATTTCAGCGAATTCGGTTGAAAAGCGCGCTCAAGAACCCCAAAATATCGAAAATTGGGCGGTACCCTTATATGGGGGCTATGCCTAAACGTGAACCGATATAGCCCATCTTCAAATTTGACCTGTCGGCAGACAAAAGACTCTATGCAAAATGTTGGCGATCTATCTCAATTCCTTCAGAAGATATCGTGAACATGCGGAATTTCTAAGCATTATCGTAAAGATTGCGAGCACTTTTACTATTACAGGCGGATAGGCATGTTTATACTGACATAGAATTTTATTCTGATCTGATAGTATATTAAATTTATGGGGTCTCGGCCGAATATTTCGATGTGTTGCAAACGAAATGACATATTTAATTTGTCAATAATATTTTCGATATTCGTTATTTTGATGATGCTGGGTATACTCGTTTTTTATCAATATTTTCAGGAAAGAACTTTCACCAACAGCCAACCTTTTACAACAAAAACATGTTCAACTATAGCCAATTTGATTGGCCAGGATCATAAAAATACGGGAAATCAAAAATGTGCCCATGTTGAAATTTTATTTTGAAGAGCTCTTATAATCAATAATAATATGTGCGAAATCCCAGGTTGTTAAATGTGCGGTCAGGAGCTTCAGAATACCGAAATACCAATTTTATTGTTATGAGGTCTTATACCAATTAAAAAAAAAAAACAAATATTCGAAACTGCAACCAATTTGATTGGCAATTAGGACCTAAAAAATCCCACAAATGGTGCATATTTGTGAGCCCATATTTCTGATATTCAATACCAAACATCCTTGGAATATTATACAGTGATTGATTTAAAGAGGACAGGAAGTAACTCATTTTGACTTCATATTCATTTAAATGACTAAAGTTCGTGGATATCTGTTTTTTTATCATAATCTACGTCACATTTCAAATTTGTCTGCCGAATGAAGCGTCATTAAGTGTATTATGGCTGATAACATAGTCTATTTAATAAGATGTATGAAGAATCTAAATTAATTATTATAAGCCTTGAAATAGTTTGATAAGAATTTTTGTATGTTGTTTTTGTTGTATTTTCGTCATACATATGAGATTTGAAATATAAATAGCATGTTGGTATTTTAATTCTATAAGAAAAAAGTAGTTTTTAGAATCTTAAATAATGGAGATTTAAAACGTTTTGAAGTGTTCAATTATGAGCAACGATGTAATTGTCTTGGGAATGAAATTCATTTCTTTTCTTCACCTTAGTAGTGGGGATGTTGTTATCTAAGAAATTTTCCCAATCGGTGAAGCAACCGAAGGGGTCAAAGAATAAAAGATTAACAATAATTTTCAAGGATTTAACCATGTCTGTTTTTTGTAATAGTGCCAACTGCCGTTAGAAAGCTGAATTTTTGTCTATAGTTGTGTCAAGATCAAAGACAGAAATATCAGTTTAAATTTACGAAATTTACGAAGATCAAGTAAAAACGATGTTTAGATCGACCGGCTCGAACTTTTTATACTTTACATTATGAGGTTTACATTTAGAATATCTAAAATATCTAGAACATACCGAAAAAAGACTCGAGAAAAAAATGTTTTATATTCTCAAAATAGCGAATAGTGGGCTATACCAAAATGGGGATCGATATTGATAATTTTTGGTAATGAGATTTGAAACGTAATGAGAATATAAAAACAATAATCCAATTCGGTTGAAAAACGTGTCCAAAATACGGAACATTGGGGGGAACAGTTATATGGGGCTACCCAGAAACTTTGGTCAATAGAAACTAAATTAAAAAAGTACAGTCAATTGGTGGAAACGCATGTCCAAAATACCGCATATAGGGGGATACAATTATATGGGGGCTATATGAAAACGTGGATAATGAGAACCCAACATACTAAATTTGAGTCAGTTCGGTACAATAACGTGACGCAAAAATTCAAAATATCTAATATTGAAGATACCGTTATATAGGGATTATATCAAAAAGTGCACCGATGTTTATAATTTTTGATAAGAAGATTTCCCACCAAAGAGAGAAACCAAAATATCTAATTAGAGCCAATTCGATTGAAATACATGTCTGAAATTTTAAAAATACGGAATATTTGGGGGTACCGTTATATGGAACTATACCGAAGCTTGGACTGATATTTGCCATTTTCAATACTAAACATCCTAGGAATAATATAAAAGTATTTGCAAGAGTGCATAGCTCTATCGTGATTCCAACATGCAGACAGACGGACTGGAATAAATCGACCGGGCATTTTCTGATTTGTGAATGTTTGGAGGTATTGTATACGGAATTGTAAATTTTTAGGTAAAGGTGAAGTGTATAACTTTGTGGTAGAGGAGATAAAAAGATCCAATTTAATTTGTTTTAACCTCAAGCCTTTTCAGGATGAAGATCCACCATTATTGCAGTTAAAAAATCTTACAAATTTTTGCAACTTTCTACAGAAAGAACGGGCACTTGGATAAATTCTCAATTTCTCTTGCACACCTAAATTTTAGGAAAAAATTTCAGCACTATATCACCTTAATTTGTCAGTCAACACTAAAATTATCATGATAGTAATAAAAAAAATAATTATATATACACAATTAAATAAAATTTCTATCAGTATATAAAAAAAAATATTACGATTATTCCAATCCACATAGTTTATCCTTTATTGAGTGTTTCTTTTTTCCACGTTTCATCTAAATCGTCTTCACATCTTATTCTCACATTGATCACCCTCCCTCCTCACACGCACATAAAATTCAGCTACTATTCAAAATATTTTAAATAAAATCTCATCGTATCATCTTAACCGAAATTACAACATGAATTTGTCTTTTTCGCCGTCTTATAGAATGCTTTACTTTGCATTGATAAATTCTCCGATTTTGCTACCATATCATCGAGTTTTTCACCACGCTCCAGTACAGCTTCAATGGTATTTTTCAAAATGATTTTCGTCTCATCCAAGTCATTTTGCATTTTCGTTAAGGCATCAGCTTCCTTGGGATCTTGATATTTGGCTAGATATGATGGTAGTATACTGAAATCTATACTACTCTCGGTACCGGTTTGCCATTGATCCGTTGATATTTTGGCAGCAAATTCGTCTAAGATTTTGGTAATTAATGTGTGTGCCACTCTTTGGGGATATTCGTGATCGGCAATTAGAACACCAGCCAGATTATCTGTTCTCACATAGACATGACACATATAAACATCTTGTTTGACCGATTGGCGCATAGCCTGTTGTGTGCGTTCGACCAGGGTTTTTGAGGCAAAACTAAAACAAAAAAACAAACGGGGGTTTAGGGAAATTGATGATTCATGGGATTTTTCAATTATTGTCCTTTTTCGCAATAGTAATGCATACACATTCGAACGCCCACATCATCCCCCGCCCGCACCTTCTCTCTTTTACTTACGTCATAAACTCCTGTACCGCTGTCCTTTGGAAAAATGAAAATGATTGCAAATCATATGTGGACTTGAGCAATCTCGCTTCGGGGCTACCCTTATAGAAAACACTTAAGGCGAATAGTTTAACCATTTCTCTGCTTCCTCCTTAGAGATTTTACGTTTTTACAAGTTTAGTTTTTGTGGGTTGGGAGTTTCCGTTTCAATTATTTACGTGTATGTTTTTGTATGTATTTATGCAAAGATTTCAATACTGGTGGGTTCAATTTGTATTCGAATTATTCTCTGATACGTGTTTAAATGTGTAGTCGAGTTTTCAAATCCCTGATAGCTGTTTTTTTTACACGAAAATATGTTTTATTTTTAATAAATTTCTAAAAAAAGTGACACTGATGCGATTTTGCTAGAGTTGGGTAGTTCATTGGAACTATTCCGAGAAAGGAACGAACGGAACTAGTTCCAGTTCTTTAATTAATATAATTCCTTTCTCTGATCCAGTTCCTTTTTTGAACTATTTGAAGCAAAGGAACTATAAAGAGCAAAGGAACTATATGGAGCAAAGGAACTATTTGGAGCATAGCAACTATAAAGAGCAAAGGAACTATATGGAGCAAAGGAACTATATATGGAAAAACGAAAAAAAGAATGATGAAAGAGAGAGATTCAAAAGAACTATGTAGGAGTCGGAACTATATGGAGCAAAGAAATTGTATGGACTAAAGGAATTATATGGAGCAAAGGTACTATATGGATCAAAGGAACTATATATGGAAAAACGAAAAAAATAATAAAAGAGAGAGAGAGAGAGAGATTCAAAAGAACAGTGGGAAGCCTCCAAGACTCCAGCCTTCATAAAATTCGCTTGTTAATCGTCGTTCTGCCAAGACTCAAGCGACGTCGTACGCAAACCTTCGCCAACAAATGGTCTGTTCCAGTACTTTTTATACCCTCCACCATAGTATGGAGGGTATATTAATTATTAATTTTGTCATTCCGTTTGTAACTCATCGAAATATTCATTTCCGACCCTATAAAGTATATATATTCTTGATCAGGGTAAAATTCTAAGACGATCTAGCCATGTCCGTCCGTCTGTTGTAATCACGCTATCTTCTGAAGGAATTGAGATAGGGTGCTGAAATTTTGCATAGGGTTGTCTTTTGTCTGCAGGCAGGTCAAGTTCGAAGATGGGATATATCGGTTCACGTTTAGGCATAGCTCCCATATAAGGGTACCCCCCAATTTTCGGTATTTTGGGGTTCTTGAGCGCGTTTTTCAAGCGAATTTGTAGTAAATGTATCCACAAAAAATTATAAATATAGTTCCACTTTTTCTTGTAGCCCCCATATAACGGTACCTCCTAATTTTCAGTATTTTTTGGGTTTTTATCGTATTTTTCACCGAATTGGCTGTAATTTAGTATTTTGAGTTCTTAGCAGGTACCAAATCTCTCCATAAAAAAATTTAAATATAGGTCGATTTTTTCGGGTACCCCCCAATTTCGGTATTTTGGGGTTCTTGAGCGCGCTTTTCAACCGAATTCGCTGCAATTTTGTACATTGGGTTCATATTGCGTACCAAATATCTCTACTAAAAATTATAAATATCGGCCCACTTTTTCTGGTAGCCCCCATATAAGGGCACCCCAAATTTTCGGTATTTTGAGGTTCTTAAGCGCGATTTTCAACCGAATTCGCTGAAATTTGGTACAGTGGGTTAATATTGGGTACCAAATATCTCTATTTAAAATTATAAATATCGGTCCACTTTTTCATTTCAAATACCTGTCAGTATACCTGTGGTGGAGGGTATCCAAAGTACGGCCCGGCCGAACTTAACGCTTTTTCACTTGTTTAATAGTAAAGCTAGTAAAAGGGAAACATTTCAAGTCTCAGAGTTCAAAATAATTTGAAAAGTTCGGGAACGCAAATCTAGTAAATATGCCAGGAACGGTTTTCGAGTAAAAAGTTGAAAAACTTGTAAAATTAGTAGGTTCTTTTAGGTTTTGGAACGGAGCTAAAATAAAAACGACGACTGAAAAAATTGAAAAACGTTCCACCTGCTAACGAATGGGAGGAGAAGACAAAATGGCCGATAAAGATGAACTCAAAATGGTATAACCGAAAGTTTACGAATGAGGTGGGATAGAGACTAAATGGAAACCGTGTTGTTTACGAATGAGGTTTAGGCAAATTATGATTAGGGATAAGTAAATCGACTTTCGATTAATCGACTTTTTGTATTGAAAAGTCTAATGCCATGTACAGACGAGCGTTGTTCCCTCTCTCATTCGTGGTTCGACTCTTAATTATGAAGTAATTACATAGTTCAAAGGAACTACATTAAGGAACTAGTTGCTTTTTAAAAAAGAAACGAGAATGATCGATCCGCGTGAACTAGATTGCCCAACTCTAGATTTTGCCCACTCTCTCTCAATAGATTGACTTTAGGCGACCCAATGAAAGAGAGAGTCAATTACTATCGATTTAAGTGTTATCGATAGTATCATGTTCAGGGGTAATCGAAGGCGGCGTATATGACGTTATTCATGAAGTAATTGAAAAATACTTTAAATGTAAAATTTAGCAACAAATTTATAATAAATAAATGAAGCAAAATGCAATAATTGTAATTAAAAATAAAATATATATAAAACTCCGAAGATGGAAAGACTTTGAAAAAAATATTCATTAAAAAAACATGCATTTAAATGTGGAAGTCCTTCAAAAAATATTCTTTAAAAAACATGCCTATAAATGAGGAAGTCTTTCTAAAAATATTCTTTAAAAATCCACGCCTATAAATGAGGAAGTCTTTCTAAAAATATTCTTTAAAAATCCACGCCTATAAATGAGGAAGTCCTTCAAAAAATATTCTTTAAAAAATCCACGCCTATAAATGAGGAAGTCCTTCAAAAATATTATTTAAAAAATCCACGCCTATAAATGAGGAAGTCTTTGAAAAAATATTCTTTAAAAATCCACGCCTATAAATGAGGAAGTCTTTGAAAAAATATTCTTTAAAAAATCCACGCCTATAAATGAGGAAGTCTTTGAAAAAATATTCTTTAAAAATCCACGCCTATAAATGAGGAAGTCCTTGAAAAAATATTCTTTAAAAAATCCACGCCTAAAATATTGGAAGTCTTTAAAAAAATATTCTTTAAAAAATCCACGCCTAAAATATTGGAAGTCTTTAAAAAAATATTCTTTAAAAAATCCACGCCTAAAATATTGGAAGTCTTTAAAAAAATATTCTTTAAAAAATCCACGCCTAAAATATTGGAAGTCTTTAAAAAAATATTCTTTAAAAAATCCACGCCTAAAATATTGGAAGTCTTTAAAAAAAATATTCTTTAAAAAATCCACGCCTAAAATATTGGAAGTCCTTCAAAAATTATTCTTTAATAATTCACGCCTAGAATTGAGGAAGTCCTTCAAAAATTCTTCTTTAAAAAATCCAATCCTAGAATTGAGGAAGTCCTTCAAAAATTCTTCTTTAAAAAATCCACTCCTATAAATGAGGAAGTCCTTCAAAAAATATTCGTTAATAATTCACGCCTAGAATTGAAGAAGTCCTTCAGAAAATATTCTTTAAAAAATCCACGCCTAAAATGCTAGAGGTTGCTCTAAAAAAATATTCTTTAAAAATCCACGCCTAAAATGCTGTAGGTTGCTCTAAAAAAAATATTCTTTAAAAATCCACGCCCAAAATGCTGTAGGTTGCTCTAAAAATATTCTTTAAAAATCCACGCCTAAAATGCTGGAGGTTGCTCTAAAAATATTCTTTAAAAAATCCACGCCTAAAATGCTAGAGGTTGCTCTAAAAATATTCTTTAAAAAATCCACGCCTAAAATGTTAAAGGTTGCTCTAAAAATATTCTTTAAAAATCCACGCCTTAAATGCTGGAGGTGGCTCTAAAAATATTCTTTAAAGATCCACACAAAAAACAAAGAATATCTCGAAAAAATCTTCTTTTAAAATTTTATTAAAAAATAATTTATTTTTAGTAACGCCATTGATTATTATAATAAGGATCATTACTGTAGCCGCGACCTCCACCACTAGAGGACGCTGCGGACGAAGAGGAAGAAACCGTCGAGTTACCTCTAAAACCAAAACCACCTGAAGAAGACGATGATGAAGCTGAGGATAATGTACTTCCAAATGGTGTAGCTGCTGCCGCCGATGATGATGCTGCTGCCGCTGAACTAGCCACTGATCCCAGATGGTTATTACCAAAACGATTCGAATTGTGTCCAAATATTGGACGATGTGGATTCAAACTTTCCTGTTTCATGGAATGATGATGGGAGAACACTTCACCGCGAACATTATTCCAATCTCCACGACCATTCGATTGTTGATTGACATTCTGATAATTATTTATATTGATAACTGGGGAGTTATTCTCCCCGTGTAGACCATGTCCATAAAGCTTCGAATGTATATTATCACGGATGTTGTGTAAAAGTACACCACCATAACATTGTTCCAGCAGGATGAGGTTTAGGCATAGTAGAAACTGAAAATAAAATAAGGAAATCAAAAATTAAAAACATTATCGATAGAATATAACGCGAGGAGCTGATTGTGTTTCGATAATTGAAATTTATTTGATTGCAATCATGATAATAAGGTGATATATCAAAACTAAAACATCTGTTTTTTATTCGACCATCTGTTAAATTTTAGCTTGCAATATTTTTTTATTGTTGGCAACACTTTGAATGTTAATCGGACAATCAGCTGTGCTAAATGGAGTACCCATTTATTGTGCAATGTAACGAATAAACCGCGGGAAAAAATCTGTCATGCAACAAACTTTGCAATTTTTTTCAGAACGCATAATACGGGCTTATCTACTTACCAATCTCATGATGATGTGACTTCTTTAACTTCGTCTGTAGTACTGCTACATAACCTCTAAATGTTAATATCTTTTATACCCAGTTTGTTCCTCATTAACAGGTAGTAACAGATTAGCACAATATTACTAGTTTTCACAATCTTACCATGAGGTACCTGTAAATTCCGCATTAGCAGATGTTCACAAGGCGGACTTACTAATTATTGGAGATTTCCGAGAAAAGTCATTAGAAAACCCTAAAGAATTTATAATAACTTCTACTTCCATGGAAAATCCATAGTAATAAGGAATAGATGCTGTCCATTTGTTATAAGGAGGATAAGCCAAAAATACTAAAATCGTTTGCTGTTTCATAAAAAGAATTTTTATAAGTAATATTACAAGGTTCCCCAAAATATCTTCTAAATGATATTCGAAATATCTTCTTCTTAGCTGGCTTGTTACAGAACGGTTGTTCCATAAGCCGAGCTTATGAAAAATTTCCAAGCGCTTCGGTCTTGTGTGCAAGTCCACCAATTTGGAAGACCACGTTCCATGATGTTGTTTTCTACTTGGATGTTCCATCTAATTCGTGGCCTTCCCCTTCTACGGGAACCATCAGTAGGCTCGTTTTTATATACCTTTTAGCTGGGGCACTCTCATCCATCCGCACAACATGGCCTAGCGACCGTAGTTGCTGCAGCTCAATACGACTGACTATGTCGATGTTCGCGTATAAATTATAAAGCTCGTGGTTCATTCGACGCCGATATTCACTGTCGACGTGAAGAATTTTTCTTTCAAACACCCCAAGAGCTGCCTCATCTGCTTGCGCAAGTACCCATGTTTCAGATCCATATAATAGCACGGGTAGTATCAGCGTCTTGTAAAGTGTGAGTTTGGTCTGGCGGGACGTGTCCTTGTTTCTAAACTGCTTACTTAGACCATAGTAGCATCTTTTGGCCATCACAATTCTTCTCCGAATTTCGAAACCGATGCCATTCGTTTTATTTATGGCGGTACCAAGGTATATAAAGTCTTTGACTACCTCGAAGCTGTACTTCTCAAGTTCCACAGTTGGTCCGAGCCTATTGGACGTCTTGCGCGTTGATACCATCAGCTTGGTCTTCTCGCCGTTTACTGCCAGACCCACTTTGGCAGACTCTTTTTCAATTTGTTCAACGGTGGCTGTTTCCGCTCGCCATTTTCCAACCATTATATCGATGTCATCGGCGTAGGCGAGTAACTGGTGTTGTTTGGTGTACAGAGTGCCATTTCTGTTCACCTTTGCGTCTCGTATGACCTTTTCCAGCAAGATGTTAAAAAGATCACACGACAAACTATCACCTTGTCTGAATCCGCGTTCGGTATTGAAGGGCTCCGATAGGTCCTTTCCTATTCAAGAAATATTCTTTAAAAAAACACGCCTTTCGATACTGAAGTCTCTCAAGAAATTTTCTTTAAAAATCCACGCCTTTAGATCCTGAAGTGCCTGAAGAAATATTCTTTTACAATCTACGCCTTTAGATCCTGAAGTCTCTCAAAAAATAATTATTAAAAATCCACTCTTAGAGATCTAGAAGTCAATATGTCAGATAACCCTTATTCATATTGAAATAATAATTCGTAGATTCGTATTTTAGTTCTAATATTTATTCATCATAATTATAATAGTTTTTAGTTTTTCTTTTTCTTAAAATATTTGTTTAACAAATATTTAGTTTTTTTTTCTTTCTCAATAACGCCATGGTCTGCCATAGTAGGGATCTTCCATGTAACCGCTGCCACCACTGCTGCTAGACGATGATGCCGATGAAGATGACGATGCACTGCCTCCATAGCCAGAATTGACAACAGAAGATGATGCAGCTGCTGCAGAAGATGCCGAACTACCAAACGGAGATGCGGCTGAAGATGCTGCTGCCGAGGAACTAGCCGCCGATGATGATGATCCAATTCGAGTATTTCCAAAGATATTGGGATCATGATGTTGACCGAATTTGGGACGATGATGGTTGTAACTTTCATGTGTCACTGAATGATGATGGGTGTAGCCGCCTTCACCACGACCATAACTCCAGCCACCACCACGGCTGTGATGCTTTGAATGATGTCTTCCTCCGCCATTCATGGCAGATTGTTGATCAACATTTTGAAAGTTGTTGACATTTATAATGGGGGAGTTGTTGCTCTCGCCCTGTAGACCCTCGCCGTAGTATTTGGAATGTGGTCCATCACGAATATTGTGTAAAAGTAAACCGCCATAACATTGTGACACGAGCGCAATGGTGGCTATACAAATTGTAAACTGCAAAGGATATTCAAAATTAATTTGATTCTGAATTTGTAGAGGTTTTTTAAAACTTACCGCTCTCATGTCTGTTGTTAACTGATGTTTGTATCTGCTAGGAAGTTCTTCGTAACACTGATGCATAATCTAGATATGCCATCGGGTTTTATATTCGTTATACAGGTAGTAAATGGCGAATGCAAGGTTGAATAGTATTTTTGGGTTTTCTTAAGCTTCTCTTTGCTAAGTACCTGGGAATATCGCCTGTTCACACCATCCGCATAATTTATGGTGCATTTCTGGGAATCAAGTACATTATAATTTTCAAAGAAATTTTCAATTGTTTTTATTTCGGTTTAGTAAAATAATCTTTGGGACAAAAATATTCTTTAAAAGTGAGTCAATTTGACAGATTTCAAATATCATAACATAAATGGGAGTTTGTCTATAGATCCCATTTTCAGATTAAAAAAGTTGTACGATGATATTGCGATGTTCTCATTATAAGATACTAGCATATGTCCGCAACTTCGTTAGCGAATGTAAGAAATATTTAATAATGTATTAACATATTATTTTATTTGTAGATAAAACTGCATATGTCTGAAAAAACAATCCACACATTAATATCGACCATAAATTAAATTTGAGTACCATTTAGTAATCATGATTCGAGCTCTAAAGGTTCACCCAAATCCAAATTTTAACATATTTTCCAGTTAGCACACATTATTTCTATAAGTACCCTCCTAAACCAATGATTCCAAATTCAAATTTCAGATTCCAACTCTATTAATTCACCCACAATTGAAATTGTACCGAATTTAGTAGTAGAAATTCCAAAACTTCCTATTTAACCCAAACCTACTCCCCGACAGTGATTTTAAATCCAAGTTTCAGAATTCCAACTCCATAGGTTCATCCACAATTTAAATTGTACCAAATTTTGTACACAGTAGTATGAATTTCCAAAATTTCCTACTTAACCCAAACCAACACCCCACAGTTACCCTAAATCTAAGATTCAGGATTCAAACTCTATTGGTTCACCCTCAATTCAAATTGTACCGAATTTTGTACACATTAGTTCAAATTTCCAAAACTTCCTACATACCCCATTTTTCAGGATTCAAACTCTATCAGTTCACTCACAACTCAAATTGTACCAAATTTAGTACACAGTAGTACCAATTTCCAAAACATTCTACATACCCCAATCCTACCCCCCAAACTGATCCTAAATCCAAGTTTGAGGATTCCAAATTTATCGGTTCACCAAAAATTCAAATTGTACCAAATTTAGTACCAATTATTACCCATAAGTATTATTTTCGTAAAATGAATCCTGACCCCAATCCCACACCCCTACAGTGATCCTGACTCCAAATTTCATTGTTCCCGCTCTATAGGATCACCCAATTCCTAGCTGTACCGATTATAGTACGATTTAGTACTTTTCGTACACATAAGTAACAAATTTCCAAAACTACTTTCATATCCAAATCCTACACTTCGACGGTAATATTAATTTCAAATTCCAGGATTCCAGCTCGATGTGTACCTCCAAATCAAACAAGTACCAAATATAGTACCATATAGTACTTTTCGTACACATGAGTACACGCTTTCAAAACTCTCCTCATATCGACCCTAATTCTCAACTTTAATTTGCATTCCAAATTTCAAGATTTTAGCAATCCATTCACATGCTACGAAATATTACCAAATTTAGTACATTTCAGTACTTTTCCGATATTTATAGTTCGAATTTCCAAAAAGGCCTTTGCTACATCTATTCTACACTACATCAGTGACCCTCAATCCAAATTTCAGATTTCTAGCTCTACTGGTTCGCCAAATACAAATGATACCATATTCCAAAAACCCAGCCTTATCTGTCACCTTTGGACCAAGGGTGACCCTCACCCAAAATTTCAAGATTCTAGCTTCAGCCGTTTCGTCTGGGCGTTGATGAATCGTTAAATCAGTCAATCACTTTACTCTTTTATTAGTATAGATTTATAAATTTTCAAAACACTCTCTTATGGAGGAGGTATCAGTAGGAGATTCCCACCTCCGAACACTCTATAGTTTTAGTAAAAATATTAGGTTATGCAGGGAAAGTACTAGAAGCAGTTGTCTGATATTCGGACATGATGTAGGCTTGGAAGAAATATTACAATATGCAAAGTTTGGATTAAAGCTACAACCAGCCGGACAGGCACTTTATCCTTAAGACTGCGTGAATAAAATTTGAGTTTATGTGTCGTTTTATGCCTTTTGGGATAATACATTTTTTATTTAAATTGAATTGGAAGAGTTTTCCCCATATCCGTAAATCTAGTGTTAGAGGTCTTGAAATTTGTGAAAAAATATTCCTTAAAAATCCACGCTTTAAGGTCATGAAGACTCTCAAGAAATATTCTTTGAAAGTCCCAAAAAAATATTATTTTAAACCACCGTTTAGTGACTTGGAGTCTCCCTAAAAAATATATTCGTTAAAAGCTTCTTTTGCTGATATTGAAGTCCTTCAAAAATATTCTTTAAAAGCTCCTTTTACTGATATTGAAGTTCTTCAAAAATTATTCTTTAAAATCCTATTCTTTAAAATTCAATTCTTTAAAAATCTTGAAAGCTCTAAGAAAATATTCTTTAAAAATCCACGCTTAAAAGTCTTGAAAACTCTAAAAAAATATTCTTTAAAAGTCCACGCTCAGAAGTCTTGAAAGCTCTAAAAAATATTCTTTAAAAATCCACACATAAAAGTCTTGAAAGCTCAAAGAAAATATTCTTTAAAAATCCACTTATAAATCTTGAAAGCTCTAAAAAATATTCTTTAAAATCCAAGCTTAGAAATCTTGAAAGCTCTAAGAAAATATTCTTTAAAAATCCACGCTTAAAAGTCTTGAAAGCTCTAAAAAATATTCTTTAAAAATCCACGTTTATAAGTCTTGAAAGCTCTAAGAAAATATTCTTTAAAAATCCACACTTAAAAGTCTTGAAAGCTCTAAAAATATTCTTTACAAATCCACGCTTAAAACTCTTGAAAGCTCTAAAAAATAGTCTTTAAAAATCCACGCTTAGAAATCTTGAAAGCTCTAAGAAAATATTCTTTAAAAATCCACGCTTAAAAGTCTTGAAAGCTCTAAAAATATGAAAGGGTAAATACATATATCCGGATTTAAGTATTGACCTCTTAATATGATAAATAAAATGTATTATGGAAATATTTTTCGAAAATTTGTACTAAAAAAACCAGTAAGGAAAGTAGTAAAGTCGGACGGGCCGACTATATGATACCCTTCACCACTTTGGGTATATTGTACATATGTATCCTAACAAATGCATGTCTATGTTCCCTCTTTTTCCAACCTATCCTAACTTTAATTTCAGTCGAGCAGATTTAGAGCGGTCTGCGTAACAAGGGGAAAATTTATGGAAAACGATTTATAGCAAAATTGATACACGCTATTCGGTATGCCGCGTTGTTAAAACTATAATCTATATGTGGGAGCTATATCTAAATCTGAACAGATTTTCACGAAAATTAAAACACATTTTTCTAGACTTAATTCAGTACGCTATGCCAAATTTTGTGCAAATTGAGAGATATATGTAGGGACTTTGGTGCAGAATTTACATAAAAACGGACGAAAATATAAATGGGAGATATGTCGAAATCTAAACCGATTTTCCCGAAACACACCACTCATCATTCTAGACACAATTCAGTACGCTATGCCAAATTTCGTGCAAATCGAAGTATATATAGAGACTTTGGTACACCATTTACCTTAAATCGGACGAAAATATATATGGGAGCTATATCGAAATCTGAACCGATTTTCACAAAATTTAACACACATCGTTCTAGACTTAATTCAGTACGCTATGCCATATTTCGTACAAATCGAAAGATATATAGGGACTTTGGTACACCATTTACCATACGTCGGGCGAAACTATATATGGGAGCTATATCTAAATCTGAATCGATTTTCACAAAATTTAACACACATCATTCTAGACTTAATTCAGTACGCTATGCCAAATTTCGTGCAAATCGAAGTATATATAGCGACTTTGGTACACCATTTACCTTAAATCGGACGAAAATATATATGGGAGCTATATCCAAATCTAAACCGATTTTCAGGAAACTTGGCACACATCATTCTAGACCTAAGTTATTACGCTATGCCAAATTTCGTGCAAATCGAAAGATATATAGGGACTTTGGTACACTATTTACCGTAAATCGGACGAAAATATATATGGGAGCAATATCCAAATCTGAACCGATTTTTTAGGAAACTTGACACACATCATTCTAGATCTAATTCATTACGCTGTAGCAAATTTCGTGCAAATCGAAAGATATATAGGGACCGTTTACATTAAATCGAATGAAAATATATATGGGAGCTATATCTAAATCTGAACCGATTTTTCCAAATTTCAATAGGGTTCGTCCTTGGGCCAAATATGTGATCTCTGCCAAATTCGGATTATAAATGCGACCTGTACTTTGTTTACAATTTAACATCGACAGACGGACGGACATGCATAAATATATTTTCTACAATTTGCTCTAAAAATATTCTTTAAAAGTCCACCCCTAAAATTCTGAAGGTTGGTCTAAAAATATTCTTTAAAAATGCACGCCTCAAATTCTGAAGGTTGCTCTTAAAATATTCTTTAAAAATCCACCCCTAAAATGCTGGAAATCTTTGAAAGACTGTTCTTTAAAAATCCTCTCCTATACTATTGGATGTCTGAAAGTTCCTCCAAAATATTTTTAAAAGATTCCCGCTTCAAGATCGTTAGCCAACGTAACATTTAATGTTTACGATATGGAGATTAACCCTGGTAATTTTGTATATGAGAATATTTATCTGCTACGTGTCTATTAAAAATTAGTTGTAATAAAAAATTTATCCCGAAGTATTTTATATTTCTACCTGAATGTTCAAATATTTCCTGGAACATGAAAAATCCTCTGTTCGGACGAACATTTATTCCTATATTGATACCTTAAGACGACCTTCAAATTTACCGCCTACCTGTTGTGTATTTAAAATGCCTTCAATCTGCAGATCCAACATCAGTGTTCTCAGCGAAGTCATAGAGCATTCTCATCGCAATACCGAACGTAACATGAAAGTGGTAAGAACAAAAAATCCGCCCATAATTATTTAGAGAAAATAAAAAATGTCTTCCTCTTCCGCAGTTATTTTTCATAATTTCTTTAGCCGTGGTCTTATCCCACTGTAACGGTGGTCTAATTCTCAATAATGTTCCCAGCATGTTTGGTTCCGATCCCCTGTCTTCGAATTCGCCGATTATCTACATTAACAAATATCAAAATAGCCATTATCCCCGTAATCCACAAATCTATGGAGAATATCAGCTGAGCACTGCAACTACAAATCGCGAACACAGTCGTGGTGATCATGGTTCATTATACGATTACGATCAGCAACAACAGCTCTATGGTTCTCAAAATTATATCAACACCAATATCAAAGGTGGTGGTCTGAAATATGGTTACGGCAGTTCCAATTCACTGAAGGAAGAAACCTATCATCATCGACATGCCGTGCCAATGTTTGATGGAGATGCTACAATTTCCGAACACAGCGATGAGGGGATTTATTTTAATGATGGGGTTAAACCCTAGTTTAGAAGAATAAGCGATTGAATTTGTATAACAAATTAGAAGTAGAAATAAAAAAAAAAATAAAATTAAATTTGACAGATTATTTAAGGAATATTTTTTGAGGAACTTTGAGATTTTTAGGCCTTGAGTTTTAGAGAATATTTTTGATAGTCCTCAAGACCTCTATGTGTGGATTTTTTAAGGATATTTCTTCCGAGGATTTTTAAAGAATATTTCTATGGAGATATCAAGATATTTTTAGAGCAACCTCCAGCATTTTAGGCGCGGATTTTTAAAGAATATTTTTACAGCAACCTCCAGCATTTTAGGCGTGGATTTTTAAAGAATATTTTTTTAGAGCAACCTCCAGCATTTTAGGCGTGGATTTTTAAAGACAATATTTTTTGAGCAACATTCAGCATTTTAGGCCTGGATTTTAAAGACAATATTTTTAGACCAACCTCCAGCATTTTAGGCCTGGATTTTTAAAGAATATTTTTAGAGCAACCTCCAGCATTTTAGGCGTGGATTTTTAAAGAATATTTTTTTAGAGCAACCTCCAGCATTTTAGGCGTGGATTTTTAAAGAATATTTTTAAGGTAACCTCCAGCATTTTAGGCGTGGATTTTTAAAGAATATTTTTAAGGTAACCTCCAGCATTTTAGGCGTGGATTTTTAAAGAATATTTTTAGAGCAACCTCCAGCATTTTAGGCGTGGATTTTAAAGAATATTTTTAGACCAACCTCCAGCATTTTAGGCGTGGATTTTTAAAGAATATTTTTAGAGCAACCTCCAGCATTTTAGGCGTGGATTTTTAAAGACAATATTTTTAGAGCAACCTCCAGCATTTTAGGCGTGGATTTTTAAAGAATATTTTTAGAGCAACCTCCAGCATTTTAGGCGTGGATTTTTAAAGAATATTTTTTTTTTGAGCAACCTCCAGCATTTTAGGCGTGGATTTTTAAAGAATATTTTTAGAGCAACCTCCAGCATTTTAGGCGTGGATTTTTAAAGAAAAATATTTTTAGAGCAACCTCCAGCATTTTAGGCGTGGATTTTTAAAGAAAAATATTTTTAGAGCAACCTCCAGCATTTTAGGCGTGGATTTTTAAAGAATATTTTTAGAGCAACCTCCAGCATTTTAGGCGTGGATTTTTAAAGAATATTTTTAGAGCAACCTCCAGCATTTTAGGCGTGGATTTTTAAAGACAATATTTTTAGAGCAACCTCCAGCATTTTAGGCGTGGATTTTTAAAGAATATTTTTAGAGCAACCTCCAGCATTTTAGGCGTGGATTTTTAAAAAAATATTTTTTTCAGATCGACCTCCAGCATTTTAGGCATGGATTTTTAAAGAATATTTTTAGAGCAACCTCCAGCATTTTAGGCGTGGATTTTTAAAGAATATTTTTAGAGCAACCTCCAGCATTTTAGGCGTGGATTTTTAAAGAATATTTTTCAGATCAACCTCCAGCATTTTAGGCGTGGATTTTTAAAGAATATTTTTAGAGCAACCTACAGCATTTTAGGCGTGGATTTTTAAAGACAATATTTTTAGAGCAACCTCCAGCATTTTAGGCGTGGATTTTTAAAGAATATTTTTAGAGCAACCTCCAGCATTTTAGGCGTGGATTTTTAAAGAATATTTTTAGAGCAACCTCCAGCATTTTAGGCGTGGATTTTTAAAGAATATTTTTAGAGCAACCTCCAGCATTTTAGGCGTGGATTTTTAAAGAATATTTTTAGAGCAACCTACAGCATTTTAGGCGTGGATTTTTAAACAATATTTTTAGAGCAACCTCTAGCATTTTAGGCGTGGATTTTTAAAGAATATTTTTAGAGCAACCTCCAGCATTTTAGGCGTGGATTTTTAAAGAATATTTTTAGAGCAACCTCCAGCATTTTAGGCGTGGATTTTTAAAGAATATTTTTAGAGCAACCTCCAGCATTTTAGGCGTGGATTTTTAAAGAATATTTTTAGAGCAACCTCCAGCATTTTAGGCGTGGATTTTTAAAGAATATTTTTTTTGAGCAACCTCCAGCATTTTAGGCGTGGATTTTTAAAGAATATTTTTAGAGCAACCTCCAGCATTTTAGGCGTGGATTTTTAAAGAATATTTTTAGAGCAACCTCCAGCATTTTAGGCGTGGATTTTTAAAGAATATTTTTAGAGCAACCTCCAGCATTTTAGGCGTGGATTTTTAAAGAATATTTTTAGAGCAACCTCCAGCATTTTAGGCGTGGATTTTTAAAGAAAAATATTTTTAGAGCAACCTCCAGCATTTTAGGCGTGGATTTTTAAAGAATATTTTTAGAGCAACCTCCAGCATTTTAGGCGTGGATTTTTAAAGAATATTTTTAGAGCAACCTCCAGCATTTTAGGCGTGGATTTTTAAAGAATATTTTTTGAGCAACCTCCAGCATTTTAGGCGTGGATTTTTAAACAATATTTTTAGAGCAACCTCCAGCATTTTAGGCGTGGATTTTTAAAGAATATTTTTAGAGCAACCTCCAGCATTTTAGGCGTGGATTTTTAAAGAAAAATATTTTTCATTCCAATAATATTTTCGCATTTGAAATAGAAAACATTTTCAAATAAATGTATGCACACACAAGGCTAATTATATACTGAATAAATTAGGACATGCAATCAAATCTCTTCATTGTTTTGGCATGCATATTCTTTTGTTTCAAAGAGTGATTGGTAAGCGAAGGATGCCCGCAGAACGGCGAAACATGCAGCATCATCATCCATTTCAATTTAAGTGTAAACTAATAACGATTTGCCACAATTGGAAAAATCTACAAAATCTTCAATTCACTTACACCACCACAAATACACTGATATATATATATATATATATTTATATAACTACATTATTGCAAAACCAAAATAAAAACAAGGAAAACATATCCTTAAATTCCGATTACATGTAGTGCAGGAACGCATAAACACGTATCTATGTGTGGGTGTATGTACGTGGTGGGTGGGTGTATGCCATTAATTATGTCATAATTTACTTGGAAGTAATCCTAGCAACCTGCATGTCGGATACTTTTTAAAATACTACTATGTATATATAGCCTTGTACCTGTTCACTAAACTTGCACACATGACCAACTTCGCTACAGCCTTATCTGTAATCCTAGCTACAGCTGCTTGTGCCTTGCTTACATTGGAAATCGTGCATGCTATACTTCTTCTTCTTTTTATTCTTTTGAAAAGATTTGAATTTCTTAAACATGTTTCAGAAATAAGAAACCAAATTGGACTAATTAGTACACAAGCGTGGCATAATTTTGAAGTCGAAGAAAAAATTAACTAAAATTTTTAAATAAAAAAACATTAACTAAAATAATAATAAATGTTTGAAATGAAGGAGATTAGGATTTAAAGATCTGTTAAAAATAAAACATATCAAAAATTCGAGTACTGCAAAAAAAAAAGAAAACAAATTAAATGTTTGAAAGTCCCTGAAGAAGGCCAAATTTTAAAGAAGTGAAAATCATTATAAAAGATTAAAGATCTGCGAAAGTATTCTTTAAAAATCCAAATAAAATTTTTAAAAAAATATTCCATAAAAATCCGCACATATTGGGTGCGACCTGTATGAGGGTGTAATGTCATAATATGGACCTTTTTTTGAACCATCCAAGAACCCGGAATGAAAATGATACTAAAAACCCTAAACAAAGACGTCCTTAAGTTCGGACGACCTTCACTTCGAGATGGACATTAAAAATATCTAAAATCGAAACCAATTTCGTAAAAAGCGCGCCCTTAAAACCCTAAAAATGGGATGCACCCGAAACTTGGATCAATATGATCACTTTTGGAAAAGCGGATATTGTACAAAATGAGAATTTAAAATACTAAATTACAGATAATTTGGCTAAAAAAAATTGACCAAACTGCCCCTGCACTAGGACAGTACAGACACTCCGTTATAGCCAGAACCTCCGCATATAGCTAGATCCTACAGTAGGCGTGTAATCTGTGTAACTACAGCTGCCAGTAGAGCAGTTGTGCTAATGTTCCGCTATCCCATTACTCCCTGGATAGAAACCGCATATAAAGTCTACTGCTCTATTGCAGGATGTCCAAGGTTCCTGGAGGATTAGCTCGATGTGTACATATATTACAATTGATTAATTTTTCCATCAGAATTATTGTTGCCGTCTAACTTCGATGGATGTGTATGACTTCAATTATTCCTCAAGAACTCGGTCATCTTCTCTTCGGCTCCCCCCGCTACTTTTTGTGACTTACTACTCTCCAATCCTTCTCAATCTTTTGAGTAAACAGCTTTGGGTACGTCTTGGTCAGACTTGTCATTAAAAACCTCTTCAAGCTTACCGCAAGGAGAGTCGCTTCTTCGTTATCCCATCACTCTCTCTGGTATCATAGTTTCACAGGATGGGATTACCTTTGCTTAAGATATTCGGTCTGATTCAAAATTACTGATTGAGTATCCAATTTTTTTCTATACTATACTTTTTATGCTGTATATTGTGTCTGATGTCGATACACTGGCTTTAAGTAGTATGTATATAGTCTCCAAAGATCTACTTGGTGTTGTCCACATAGTCCCACATATACCTAGGCAGTATGTTCTCTGGACTTTCTGTAGTGATTTTTCTACATTACATTTTTTTCCAATGCTGACCACCAAACTACAATTGTTGATCGAAGACGATCTTATACATGCAGTGTATCATCTTTGGATTGAAACCACATTTAGAGCTTACGGCTCATCTGCAGGATGACTAAGGTTCCTGGATTAGCCTGATGTGTATATTACATTTGATTAATTTTTCCATCAGAACTATTGATGCAGTCCCACATCGATGGAGGTTTATGACCTCGATCAATTGCCCTCTAGTAAACGAGCCTCTGTCATCTTCTCCTCGTATCTCTTTGCTAATTTTTGTGACTTTCTAATCTCCAATCCTTCCCAATATTGAAATAGACAGCTTTGGAAACGTTTTGGCCAGACTTGCCATTGAAATCATCTCCAAGCTTACCGCAAGTAGAGTCCCTTTTTCGTTCTTCTTATTTCTGTGTAAAATTTCCCAGTTTTTCACCAGCAGTGTCTTGTTATGCTCGAACCTTGAATTACTGACGAATGCCTTTGCCTTTTGAAATTAACAAATGCTTATTTCCCTTACCTGCTTTGTCAATTATGGAGACTATACTTGCAACTAGTTTTCTCAGGAGTTCTATGCTCTTTAATGACTCAAATTCTAGAATTAGATATTCCCTTTTAAATTCGCAGCTATCCAGATCGATGGGGTTCCCCCCTCTCATTCAACATGTGCTCCATGATCATATTGTTGACCATATCCATCACCTCATATTGGTCTCCTTTTTAATTTCCATGATCACTGCATAGCAGAGCTCGTCTCGTTAGCGCATTTTGTTATTCATTGGCGGTTCCTTATTAATTATTGCTGTCTTCTTCGCAACTATCCAGATCAATGGGTCCCACCTCTTGCAACATGTGCTCCATGATCTTATTATTGACCGTATCCATCACCTCCTTATAGGACTTTTTTTTTAATTTCGAGGATGCACTATTCCCGTCGTTCACTGCTGAGCAGAGCTCTTCTCTATAGCGCCTCATGTCACCATTTGGCGACTCTTTACTTATTACTGCTGTCTTCTTCCACTTTCATAAAGGCCGGTTGGTCTTTTTGGGGTTTCCCAGTATTTACGGAAGTTTTCGACAATATTTGAAACTAGTTTTCTCAGGACTTCTATGCTCTTTGATGACTCAAATTCTAGAATTAGATATTCCCCTTTGAATTCGCAGTTATCTAGATCGATAGGGTCCCCCTCTTGTAACATGGGTTCCATTATTGTCCGTATCCATCACCTTTATTATTGTCCGTATCCATTACCCTCTTATTAGTCTCCTTTTTTAATTACCCAGATGCACTATTCTAGTCGATCGCGGCATAGCAGACCTCTTCTCTATAGCACCTCATGTCATCCTTTTGCGACTCCTTATAAATCACTGCCGCCTTCTTCCACTTTCATAAATGCCGGTTGGTCTTTTTGGGATTCCCAGTATTTACGGAAGATTTCGAAAATATTTCCTACTAGTTTTCTTTGGACTTCTATGCTCGTTGATGACTCAAATTCTAGAATTAGATATTCCCCTTTGAATTCGCAGCTATCCAGATCAGTGGGGACCCATTCTTGCAACATGTGATCCATGGTTATTATTGGCCGTATCCATCACTTCCTTATTGTTTTTTTTCTTTTTAATTTTTTAGGATCACTGCATAGCAGAGCTCGTCTCGTTAGCGCCTCTTGTCATCCATTGGCGGCTCCTTATTAATTATTGCTGTCCTCTCCCACTTTCGTAAAGGCCGGTGGCTACTACTTTTCTCAGGACTTCTATGCTCTTTGATGAATCAATTTCTAGAATTAGATATTCCCTTTTTAAATTCGAAACTATCCAGATCAATGGGTTCTCTCTTGCAACATGTGCTCAATAATCTTATTATTGACCGTATCCATTAACTCCGTATTGGTCTTCTTTTCTAATTTCCCCGATGCACTATTCCCGTCGATCACTGCATAGCAGAGCTCTTATCTACAGCACGTTATGACATCCTTTAGAGGCTTCTTACTAATTATCACAGTCTTCTTCCACTTTCTTAAAGGTTGGTCTTTTTCGGTTTCCCAGTCTTTACGGAATATTTCGATGCAGAGCTGATATTCTTGATGCGGTCTCGTTCCATATTTGCCCTTCCTTAAAGTTAAATGCTTGTTTCGAACACTTGCACTTATTTACAATTTTATTATTTGCTTACAATTTCACCATTTAATAACTTGCATTTTTTTCCTCCATTCATGCCTAGAGGCTTATGTTTTTCGTCCTCTTCTTTTTCATTTCTAATTCAATGCAAGGATTACATATTTGAAGAGGATTTTACAACATTTAATCAGCTTTGACACCTAATTTTTAAAAGAGAAGAATGTGAATTCCTTTTCATAACCTCTAAAGCTATTACAAATGAATGTAAAAAGTAAAAGTTTGCCAGAATGTTTTGAAAGGATTTTAAATTTCTGTTGTTGTGTGCTCAAAACATGAATTATACATGTGTTATATATTTTAGGTTATAATTTGTAATTGGGAGGTCAAGGTTTGGAATCCTAGTGGAGGAGAAAAAATTAATTTAAATTGGTTTTCGAAAAAGCAAGTAGCCCAACCACTGCACAAAAATCAAGGAGGCATTGTTTCTAGTCAACGATAGATGTCAGTCCCATCATCTAGGTTTTCATATATTTCATAGTGATTTTCGAATATTTCTAAAAAGAGTTATGAGGATAACATATAATAAGGATGGCGAAGATAACCCGCCACCCAGTGGAAATTCACAACACTAAATAAGCAAGGACGTCAACCACTGCACAAAATTCAAGTAGTCGTCGTTTCTAGTCAACGATAGATGGTAGTCCCATCATCTAGGACGTCATATATTTCACAGTGATTTTCGAATATTTTTAAAAAGAGTTTTACATCCCCTTTAGATGGAATGCTTCCGTGTGGCTACCTTACATTATAATTACCAACATCGGCATCAAGATCAGCATATGGGGATAATACAAAATAGGGATGGTAGGATATTGGGCATCACCCAAAGGAAAATCGCAACACTAAATAAGCTAGGGATCAAGCTCAACACATGAGGATAACACAAAATAGGGATGGCAGGAGATTGCGCGCAACTCAGTTGAAATTCATAACACTAAATAAGCAAGGACGCCAACCACTGCACATAATTCAAGTAGTCGTCGTTTCTAGTCAACGATAGATGTCAGTCCCATCATATAGGACATCAGGAAAGTCACAACACTAAATAAGCAAGACATCAAACTCAACATATGAGGATGGCACAACATTGGGATGACAGCAGATTGCGCACCACTCAGTTCTATCTAGTCCCATCATCTAGGAGATCATATGTTTTAAAGTGATAACTTAGGTCAGAGATGTACGGTTGTTACTAACAATCGTCCACTCGGAGACTATTGTCCATTGTGATCATGAGGCTACAACAAAATAGAGTTGGCTGGAGATAGCGCGCCACCAAGAGGGAAATCACAAAACTAAATATGTTAAGGCGCCAACCACTGCATAAATTCAAGTATACGACGTTTCTAGTCAACGATAGATGTCCCAACATCTAAGAAATCAGTCCCATCATCTAGGAAATCATAGTGAATGTAATGTTCGAATTTTTGAAAAATAAAGTTTTAAATCCTTGAGCGTTCTAATAATCAACCTTGTAATTAACATCAACACATGAGAATAGCGAACATTAGGGATGGCAGGAGATATTACGCCACCTTGAGGAAAATGGCAACACCAAGTAGGAATGGACTCCAAACATTGAACAATATTCAGAAGTTGTTTCTAGTTAACGATAGATGGCAGCTCCCATTACCAACAATAGGCTAAAGCAGACGACCAATCATCTTCTTACCACAAAAATCGCGGTATAAACAGAAAAAAGTTAAGTGCTTTGGAAACTTCCATCTCTGTTATGAGCACATATTAAATTTTGTTTCGATTTGGCAACTCCTTCATATAAAAAAGGTGTTCAAAAATGGCGCATACGCATTTTTATACCCTACACAACTATGTTGTCAGGGTATTATAGCTTTGTGCAGCCCCAAATGTTTGTAACGCCGCGAAATATTGGTCCTAGACCCACCTTTAAGTATACCGATCGTCATATCTCGACTAGCTGAGTCGATCTAGACATGTGTGTCCGTCCGTCCGTCTGTCCATAATAATTTGTAAACACAAATTTTGCATGTAGGATGGGTTCTGGCCAATGAAGATCCCTATTGTTTTTGGAAAAGATCGGTTAATATTTAGGGGATGAAATGGACCAAAAACATAATTTTTGTCGATTTTTCTGGTCGCTCCAGAGGCCGCAATTATGGCCCAAACACCGTGAATTTTTGCATGGAGAAGGGGATCGGGCCGGAGAATAAGCATGCATGTTTTGATAAAGATCGGTCAATATTTAGCGGGTCAAATGGACCCTGACTTTTGTGTGAAAAATTACAAAATTTGTATTCTATGGCATATATATTTACTCCTGGAGGATGTAGACCCCAGGAGTTGATAGCATATCCAAGAGGAGTGGTTGGCCTTTAAATTGATACCAAATATAGTGATGTATCTACTCAGATGTGGGAGTTACAGTCAAATATTTACAGGGGCTTACGTATTCAGATATTATTTAGTAACCCATTACCACTTTAGAGGGGGGAATATCGCGCTGATGGCTTTGAAATTTTTCATGAAGTTCCAGTTATGGTCAAGAACAACGCCTACAATTTTCGGTGATGATCAGATTAAAATTTTGGGATGAAATGGACCGAAAGCTTAATTTTTTGTGTGTTTTCGAGTCGAGTATAATCCGAAAATCACAACACAACCCACCGTGAAGGTAATCTGAACAAGTAATTAGAAGGACTGTACTGAATATTCGAAAAAAGTAAGGAAGAGGTCTTGTTGACCTCTAATCGGACAAGAGGGGGCAAATATCACGAAATATTACTCAGACTCGGAATAAACATCCTCAGAAAGTTAGAGTTCGTGGTAGTTGTGTAGGGTATCGTATGGTCGGCCCCGTCCGACTATACTGCTCCGCTCACTGGTTTGCAATAGATAAATTAGAAATGCGTGCTTTCATTGTAAAAAAATGCGGATGCATCTTTTTTTAACGCCTTTTTCTTTATGCAGGAGTTGCCAGATCGAAACAAAATTTCACATGTGTTCATAGAGAATTTTCAAAACACTTAACTTTTTTCTGTTTATACCTCGTTTTTTGTGCCAGTCTAAAAACTTTCCGAACTGTCCTAGTATATTACAAGAGGAGTAACTGCCTTTACCGAAAATAACATGTTTGATTTATCCTCTATTTGGAACAACCGAAAAACGTTGACCCAATTAAATTGACCCACTGAAACATGAATATGTCAAAAAAATGGGCATAATGGAATAAAAATTCAAAAATTGTCTGAGATAGAATGTCCTGAGTTAAAAAAACGGATAAGCAAATAGAAAAAAATGAATTTGTTGGTTTTTTAGGAACACCCTACCATGGAAGGTTTGGTTAATTTAGTTTAGTATAATATCTTGTCGATCGGCCAGACGCATAAGCATATTTGATGGACCCTTCTGTATATGAAGCGATTTACTCAATTACCCATACACATTTCATTCGGCAATCATTGGAAGTTTTAATATCATATAGAGACATTGGTGATAGATAGAAATAATAGAGAGGAAATCTGAAAAAATACCAAAGGGATGCATTTTAGGCAGCTAAATTCAAATTGCAGCTAAGTACAAGGCAGCTAAATCAAAACTACTGTACACGGTATTCTAGGCTCAATTCCATAGGCTGTGTAATATTTCGTCTCAATCTCACAAATGTTGTGTATTGGTACACAATTGTTATGATAACGATCGAAAATTTATAAAGGAGCTATATCTGAAAATCTGAATCGATTTATAGCAAACTTGACATCCACCATTCTATACCTAAATCGAAGTTCGATAAGCATTGAACGAAGTTCGATAAGCATTGAGTATTTGATATAACATTACAGTCATATAGGCTCCAAAATACGGAAAAATTGTCAGGATCAGGGATGGTCCGTGTGACGAATTTTTAGGTTTTCGACTGTCAAAAAGATGTAAACGTCGAAAACGTCATATACCTATATAAAATGTAATAAATGTAGTAAACGTCATTTATTTCAATATTATCAGCATATACATATATTTTCAAGAATATATATTATTTTTACATATATCTGACTATTCCTTAGTAGAACTGATAAAAATTTCTAAATTTTTTTTGAGAAGAAAATTTTGAAATTTTATTTTAATTTGAATAAATCATGCGTAATTTCCAAATTGATTACTGGAAATAGCTATTTTGTCAAAAACCTAATGGATTTGGGTTGGTTTCCGACGTTTCTGACGTATGTATTATACGTGGGAAATGTATGTCATTTACGTCACTGTTTCTGACAGGCCATCTCTGGTCAGGACCTTTATTTGTGAGCTACATATGACAAAATATCGGCTTATATTGAAAATATTCTGCTAAAATCCACTCCATAGTTGCCAATTTCAGGATTCCAGTCCGTACTTAGTATACATAAGTACGAATTTCCAAAATTTCTTACATAACCCAATCCTACACTCCAACAGTAATCTTAATTCCAAATTTAAGCTTCAACTAAATTGTATCAAATTTAGTACCATTTAGTACATAACAACCTACCTCAATAATACAAAAGAAATCATATTTCCCAATTTCAGTATTCCAGCCTAGGGATACGTAGTCGAGGGCAAAAGTCGACTTTTAGACTTTTCGATTTTTGCCTCTGACCAAAAAGTCGATTTTTAGACTTTTCGATTTTTGCCTTTGTCTAAAAAGTCGACTTTTCGATCTATCGATTTTGTCAAAACTGTTCAAAATCGATTTTCGACTTTTACTCACTTCCCCAAAATCGACTAAAAATTTGATTTTTTATATGAATTATTATGAACAGTTAATGTAAAGTTCCGTAAAGTGCTATTTTTGGGCAATTTGAGCTTTGTGATAAGAAACCAAGTATTTATGAAGAAAATCGAAAGTCCATCTTGAAAAGTCGACTTTGCGATTTTCTCATAGATCAAAAGTCGACTTCGACTTTTAGACTTTTCAATACAAAAAGTCGATTAATCGATTAGTCGAAAGTCGATTTACTTATCCCTATTCCAGCCTGATCGATTGACCCACATCGAAAACTTCCTTCGTATCCCAACAGTGATCATAACTCCAAAATTTCATGATTCCTGTTTTATTGGTTCGCCCAAAATTCACATTGTACGCAATTTAGTACCATTGTGCACTAAATGGTACTAAATTGCCTACAATGTAAGTTTTTGTATGTATGAGGTATGAATTTGATCCACACTGTCTATATCCTAATATATCATTCAAATTAAATTAAAGTTAGATTATGGGAAAAATAGGTCCACTCCTTCTGGTAACTCCCCTATAAAATTTTCAAAATTGACCTGACAATTTCATAATATCTCACGAACGGACTATCCGATTTGAATTAAAATTTTGCACAACCTAATATTTTAACCATGACTGTATATTGTTAAAAGATGGGACTTATCGGACCACTCCTTCATATACCTCACCCACAAAGAGGGTCAACATGTTGAAAACTTTACATCTCATATGAACCGATTTGCACATCGAAATATATTTTTACCATACTTACAATGAGTCCGAAGATGTGACATGTAGGTTTACTCCTTTTGGTACCTCCCGCACAGTTCCAATTTTTATATCCTCTACCATAGTATGGAGGGTACATTAATTTTGTTTTTTTTTTCGTTTGCAACTCTATATTCTCTATGGCGATTTAAGCATGTTGGTCCGTCTGTTGTAATCATTCTAACCTCTAAACGAAATTTTGCATAGAGTCGTCCTTTGTCTGCAGGTAGGTCAAGTTCGAAGATGGGCTATATCTGTCTATGTTAAGCATAGCTCCCATTTGGGTTCTTCAAACGAATTCGCTGTAATTTTGTTCATTGGGTTCTTATTGGGTACCAAATTTTTCCACTAAAAATTATAAATATAGTTTAAGTTTTTCGGGTAGTCCCCATATAAGGATACCCACAAATTTTCGGTATTTTGGGGTTCTTGAGCGCTTTTTTCAACCGAATTGGCTATAATTTAGTACTTTGGGTTCTTATTAGGTAGCAAATCCCTCATTAAAAAATTATAACCAGTGAGCGGAGCAGTATAGTCGGACGGGGCCGACCATACGATACCCTACACAACTACCACGGAACTCAAATTTTCTGCGGATATTTATTCCGAGCCTGGGCAATATTTCGTGATATTTGCACCCTCTTGCCCGATAGAGGTAAACAGCACCTCTTCCTCACACTGACATATTACGAGTATTCAGTACAGCTATTGTCAAGATTTCCTTCACCACGGGTTGTGTTTTGATGTTCGGCTTTCATTTGGGGTCTATAGATCGACTCGAAAATAAAACAAAAAATTAAGTTTTCGGTGCACTTCATTCCAAAATTAGTATCTGATCATCACCGAAATTTAGAGGCGTTGTCCTTGACCATACCCGGAACCTCATGGAACATTTAAAAGCGATCAGCGATATAGTTCCGCTCTCTAGAGTGATAATGGGTTACTAAATAATATACGAATACGGAGATACTTGTAAATATTTAGGTGTAACTCTCACATCCGAGCACATACAATAATATAATTGGTCTTAATTTAAAGGTCAACCACTCCTCTTGGATATAATATCAACTTCCCGGGTCTATGTCCTTCAGTGGTAAATATATATGCTATAGAATAAAAATTTTGTCATTTTTCACACAAAAGTCAGGGTCCATTTGACCCGCTAAATATTGACCGACCTTTATCAAAACAGGCATGCTTATTCTTTGGCCCGACCCCCTTCTCCATGCAAAATTTCACGATGTTCGGGCCATTATTGCGGCCTGTGGAGCGACCAGAAAAACCGACAAAAATTTAGTATTTGGTCCATTTCATCCCCAAAATATTAACCGATCTTTCCCAAAAACAATAGGGGTCTTCATTGGCCAGAACCCATCCTACATGCAAAATTTCGTGAAGATTGGTCCATAACTGTGGCCTGTATCGTGTTTACAAATTATAATGGACAGACGGACGGACGGACGGACACACATGTCTAGATCGACTCAGCTAGTCGAGATATGACGATCGGTATACTTAAAGGTGGGTCTAGGACCAATATTTCGCGGCGTTACAAACTTTTGGGGCTGCACAAAGCTATAATACCCTGACAACATAGTTGTGTAGGGTATAAAAATTATAAATATAGGTCAATTCTTTCGGGTAGTCCCCATATAAGAGTACCCCTACTTTTCGGTATTTTTGGATTCTTGAACGCGTTTTTTAACCGAATTCCGAATGGTTTGGTCTAAGACTCTGTTGTAAACATTCTACCTGTGGATTATATCGTAAAGGAAGGTATTGTGATGAAAAAATATTAGTTCCGAAATTGAACTATATATGTCCTCAATTAGGCATAGCACCTCATATTGAACCATCAGCTTACACCCAACCCCCCGAAATAAAACCTGTGTACATTGTTATGGCCTCAAATAACTGTGCCCTCTAAATTACAGTATTTTGGGGATGTCGTCCATATGGATCCACTTTTTGGGGTTGTAATGAGAAATTTCCTTTAAAAACTACTGAAATTTGTATTTGCTGTACATTCTGGTTTAAATAAATCGGTTTGTAGAATTGTCGGTATAGGTCCACTTTTTGGTATGTTCAATATATTTTCATTTCAATACTGAGAGGCAGTATCCAATGTTCGACCCGGCCGAACTAAACCCTTTTTCACTTGTATTTTTTTGTAATTTTGTTAATCCAATATCAAGGGGATTGAATGTCCGATTTGATCCAAATTTGGCAAATTGTAATAGTTATAATCAAACCTAGATTAGTTCCGCAAATTATAGGCTGAGGGCGTATATCTGTCAGAAAATCGACGGTCACTTTTTTACATGTTCGAAAAGAAAATTCTCCACCCCATGATGCAGAGCTTCAAAAGTTCGTTGCGGACCGAATTTAGTGCTATATTTACATATTCGATATTTACATATTCGAAGTTGTGAAGCACTCCAAGACGAAGTTGAAGAATGCACTGCGATGTATATTAATATGGCGCATTGTCCTTGGCGCTGTTTCAAGAAGTTGAGGATGTCACAATGTTTGTGTGTGTGTATGTGTGACTAAAAATACTTGACGAATTTATCCTTTTCATATCAAATTTCATATGCAGACGAAAGTTACGGGAAATAATGACGGAAATAGGATGAAGAGGTTTAAACAAATTTTTTTTTCAGGGATACTAAAGTCACTATCAAAGAAGAGGTAACAAATTTGATGGATGTTAGACGAAGTGTGTTACACGAATTTTGTAAAATTCCCGCAATTTCTCCAGAAAACCATGTCTTATGACAACTAAACAATAATGATCATTAGCTTAGTCAGCTAATTATCCCCATAATTGTCGGAATATTCGTAATGATGAAAATGATGCTAATGCCAATACCAATTATTCCACAACTTTCGTTCTCTCGTTCTTCTTCTTTGGAAAGTTATTCGTATACAAATTTCGGATAAAGTATGTCAGGTTGTGTGTTGGTGAGTGTTTACAACATTTGTGTAAGTTTCCAAAATTAAGTTTCTTTTAAATTTTGTTTCCTCGAAGCAGGACGAGTTGTAAAGAAAGGCGGAGGTGAAGTATTTAAAAATTTCTAGTTTTTCACATTGAATTGCAAATTTATGATAATGGGTGTGATGGTGGTACTGCGGCTGCTACAACCGAATTATGAAATGCCAGAAGACGAAGTATTCGAGGCGATGCAAGGATCTAAAAACTCGTACTTATCTAAACGAAAGTTGGTTGTTGTTGTTGAGACATAACTAATATTCTTCTATTGTAGTTCATTGTGTTGGAACAATTATAATGAACTAGAAGTTTTTATTTTTTTTTTGGAAATTTAATACAGTTTCATACACCTAAAGAAATTTTGGGAGGATGTTATAAGAAAACAATTGAAAATGCGTTAAGTTCGGCCGGGCCGAACCTTTGGATACCCTCCACCATAGATATATTGACAGATACTTGAAATTAAAATAAAGGGAACATACCAAAAAGTGGACCTATACCGACATTTTTACAAACCGATTATGTAAATCATAATGTACACCAAATACAAATTTCCGCATATGGGAATGGGGGGTGTATACACTTTGATACAGTGAAAATGTGCCTCATCGAAATATTGGTTCCAGACCCCATGGACCAAATCCGTTTCAGAAAATTTTGATTTTCTCCAAACTTTGCGTACTTTATTATTTCTTCCAAACTTAGTTCAAGTTCGAATTTGGGGAAAATCGGTCTACTCCTTCTGGTACGTCCAACACAGGGGCAAATCGGATAACTATTTCAATATAAAAACCAGTAAGAAAGTAGTAAAGTCGGACGGGGCCGACTATATGATACCCTTCACCACTATGGGTATATTAATCAGGACTATTAACATGAAATTGTATGAAATAAAATATGCGATATTTATCTAAATGTGAATCTACATAGATCTATCCATAAAGTATGTAAATCGACTTCAAACAAATATAAATAGGTCATCCGTTGGGCTATGTCTGTACTTCTAGAAAACGCAACTATATAATTTTATGGTCAATTTTGTACGATGTGCAAACTTTGATGTCAATCTGACTAACATGAGGGGTTTGATGCCCAATTTACTTGAAATCGGGCGAAAATATATATGGTGCGTCAATTACTTAAAATCAATCTATAATAAAAGGGGCTATGTCTATCTAAATCTGGACCGATTTTCACGAAACTTGGCAGACATCATTCTAGACCTAATTGATTAGGCTGTACCAAATATATCTCGAAAGATATATAGTGATTTTGGGGCACCATTTACATGAAATCGGACGAAGCTATATATGGGAGCTATATCTAAATCAGGACCGATTTTCATGAAACTTGGCAGACATCACTCTAGGCTTAATTCAGTACGTTATGCCAAATTTTGTGGAAATCAAAAGATATATAGGGACTTTGGGCACCATTTACATGAAATCGGACGAAACTATATATGGGAGCTATATCTAAATCAGGACCGATTTTCATGAAACTTGGCAGACATCACTCTAGGCTTAATTCAGTACGTTATGCCAAATTTCGTGCAAATCAAAAGATATATAGGGACTTTGGGGTACCATTTACATGAAATCGGACGAAACTATATATGGGAGCTATATCTAAATCTTGACCTATTTTCGCGAAACTTGGCAGACATCATTCTAGACTCAATTCAGTACGTTATGCCAAAATTCGTGCAAATCGAAAGATATTTAGCGACTTTGGTGGACCATTTGAATCAAATCGGACGAAACTATATATGGGAGCTATATCTAATTCTGGACCGATTTTCTCCAAACTTGGCAGACATCACTTTAGGCTTAATTCAGTACGTTATGCCAAATTTCGTGCAAATCAAAAGATATATAGGGACTTTGGGGCACCATTTATATGAAATCGGACGAAACTATATATGGGAGCTATATCTAAATCTGGACCGATTTTCACGAAACTTGGCAGACATCATTCTAGGCTTAATTCAGTACGTTATGCCAAAATTCGTGCAAATCGAAAGATATTTAGCGACTTTGGTGGACCATTTGAATCAAATCGGACGAAACTATATATGGGAGCTATATCTAAATCTGGACCGATTTTCTCCAAACTTGGCAGAATTCACTCTAGGCTTAATTCAGTACGTTATACCAAATTTCGTGCAAATCAAAAGATATATAGGGACTTTGGGGCACCATTTACATGAAATCGGACGAAACTATATATGGGAGCTATATCTAAATCTGGACCGATTTTCACGAAACTTGGCAGACATCATTCTAGATCTAAATGATTAGGCTGTACCAAATTTCGTGCAAATCGAAAGATATATAGGGACCGTTTACATTAAATCGGTGGGAGCTATATCTAAATCTGAACCGATTTTTCCCAATTTCAATAGGGTTCGTCCTTGGGCCGAATAAGTGACCTATGCCAAATTTCATCCAATTCGGATCATAAATGCGACCCGTACTTTGTTTATAATTTAACATGGACAGACAGACAGACGGACGGACATGCATAAATCGACTCAGAAAGTGATTCTATGCATATTCTCAAAAGGAACCATGGGTCTATCTCGATCATTTTTGCCTGTTACAAACATATGCACAAAGACATAATACCCTGTACCACAGTGTGGTGAAGGGTATAATGAGGGTTATGTGGGTACTACCCCAAAAAGAGGGCAAATATTAATAATTTTTAGTGGGAGATTTTTTACCATATACGACTACAAAATTACCAAATTGCAGCAAATTCGGTTGAAAAACACACACAAGAACCCCAAAATACCGAAATACCCTTATATGGGGGCTATCCGAAAAAAAATGGACCTATATTCGTAATTTTTTGTGGAGAAATTTGGTACCTGTTAAGAACTCAAAATACTAAATTACAGGCAATTCGGCGAAAAAATACGATCAAAATCCCCAAAATACTGAAAATTATGAGGTACCGTTATATGGGGGGTACCAGAAAAAGTGGACCGATATTTATAATTTTTAGTGGAGATATTTGCTACCCAATAAGAACCCAAGGTATACAATTTCAGCGTATTCGATTAAAAAACGGGCTCAAGAACCCCAAAATACCGAAAACTGGGGGTACCTTTATATGGGAGCTATCCGAAAAAATGGACCTATATCCATATTTTTTTGTGGAGAGATTTATTATCTGTTATGAACTCAAAATACTAAATTACAGCTAATTCGGCGGAAAAATACGATAAAAACCGCCAAAATACTGAAAATTAGGAGGTACCGTTATATGGGAGCTACCAGAAAAAGTGGACCTATGTTTATAATTTTTTGTGGAGACATTTGGTACCCAATAAGAACCCAATGTAGCAAATTTCAGCGAATTCGGTTGAAAAACGCGCTCAAGATCCCCAAAATACCGAAAATGGGGGGGTACCCTTATATGGGAACTATGCCTAAACGTGGACCGATATATCCCATCTTCGAACTTGACCTGCCTGCAGAAAAAAAGACGACTCTATGCAAAATTTTGGCGATCTATCTTAATTCGTTTAGACGCTAGAGTGATTACAACAGACGGACAGGCGGACATGGCTATATCGTCATAGAATTTTACCCTGATCAAGAATATATAAACTTTATAGAGTCGGAAATGATTATTTCTATGAGTTACAAATGGAAAAACAAAATTAATATACCCTCCATACTATGGTGGAGGGTATAAAAATATATCAAACACCCTCAACACTATGACATAGATTCAAAATACCTTAACTCGGTTACCAGCCGAACTATTCAAGACCGGTGGTCAGATGCTGGTTAGGAGCATGCACCAGCTCATTTGTACAATTTGGTTAGAGGAATGCATGTCCAATGATTGGAAGCTCAGCATCCTGTGTGCCGTGCAAAAAAAAAAAGAGACAGCACAATATGTGCCAACTATAGAGGAATTAGTCTCCTTCCCATCGCGTATAAAGTGCTACCCAGCGTGCTGTGTGAACGACTGAAGCAAATGGTCAATGACATTATTTGTCCATACCAATGCGGCTTCAGGCCTGGCAAATCCACCATTGACTAGATATTCACTCTGCGCCAGATCCTGGAAAAACAAAACCACTAAAAACACATCGACACATTCCACCTATTCGTCGACTATAAAGCCGCATTCGACAGCCATATCCGTTCAGAAGTGTTTGGCATTCCTTCAAAATTAATTACGGCTATTCAGGATAACATTAACTTGTGCAATGTCAGCAATTAAAGTAGGAAAGGACCTCTCGGAGCCCTTCAATACCGAACGAGGATTCAAACAACGTGACAGTTTTTTGTGTGACCTGTTCAACATCCTGCTGGAAAATGTCATACGAAATGCAAATGTGAACAGAAATGCTCTGTGTACACCAAACAGCATATGTTACGACATCGACATAATGGATCGAACAGTGCGAGCGGTAATAGCCACCTTTGAACGAATTGAGAAGGAGTCTGCCAAAGTGGGACTGGCCGTAAATGGCGAAAAGACCAAGCTGATGGTATTAACGCGCAAGACGTCCAGTAGACTCAGACCAACTGTGGAACTTGAAAACTACAGCTTCAAAATAGTGAACGATTTGATATACCTCGGTACCGCCATAAACAAAACAAACAACATCAGCTGTGAAATCCGGAGGAGAATAGTGTTGGCCAACAGATGCTACTATGGTCTGAGTAAGCAACTCAAAAGCAAGGCCACCTCTCGTCACACCAAACTCACACTCTACAAGACGCTGATATTACCAGTGCTGTTGTATGAATCTGACGCATGGGTACTTGCGCAAGCAGATGAGACAGCTCTTGTAGTGTTTGCAAGAAAATTGTTTTTCTATGGGCCGATCTGCGTCGATGGTGAATATCTCATTCTCAGACATTGACATAGTCAGACGGATCGAGCTGCAGCGACTACTTTGGCTAGGCCATCTTGTGAGAATGGATGAAGATGCCCCAGCTCAAAAGGCATATAAAAGCGAGCCAAGTGAGCTAATTAAGGAACATTTGGTATGCTGCAGAACAGTGCGCTGTCCAAAATTGTATCTCGTGCATATGGAACAGACGTAGGTTCCTCGATGCACCATTTACATAAAATCAGAATAAAATATATATGGGAGATAATAATAAATTTAAACCCATTTTTTGGAACTCATCTGTGGCAAATTTCGAAATTTCGCAAAAAAAATCGAATAAAAAATAGGGTTTGGAAAAATATTAATATAAATAGGGTTTGGAAATAAATATATAAAATCGGACCGAACTATATATGGGAGGTATATCTAAATCTCAAACGATTTCAACAAAATATCACGGACATCAAACTGGAGTGCGTCAGTGCGCTGTGCAAAATTTTGTTTCAATCGGACAAATATTGGTTGGAAAGTAACTAAAATACATAAACAGGGATCCAACTGTAATTGGATGATATTTAACAAGTGAAAAAGCGTTAAGTTCGGCCGGGCCGAACTTTGGATACCCTCCACCATGGATATACTGACAGGTACTAGAAATGAAAATAAAGGGAGCATACCAAAAAGTGGACCTATACCGACATGTCTAAAAACGGATTATGTATACCATAATGTAAACCATAATACAAATTTCAGAAAATTTTAATTGATAATTCAAAATCGAAGATGGAGAATATCGGTCCACTTCTTCTGAAACCTCCACATAGGGGCTAGATCTAAATGCGGCTATAGTTCATTATCGAACCTTACGTTCTAATTGTTTATCTCTCTATCCTCCGCAGGTGAAATGATTACAAAAGAGCCTTACAACCAAACTCAAAACGCGGAACAAATCAGATAACTATTTTAATATAAAAAAGGGGGTTATATCGGGGTTTATATAGCGAATATTAAACATTTTTGGTAGAGAGATTTGTTACCATATACGACTACAAATTACCAAATTGCAGCAAATTCGGTTGAAAAATGCGCTCAAGAACCCCCAAATACCGAAAATTGGGGGTATTCTTATATGGGGGCTATCCGAAAAAATGACCTATATTCATAATTTTTGGTGGAGAGATTTGGAACCTATTAAGAACCCAATGTGCCAAATTTCAGCGAATTCGGTTGAAAACCGCGCTCAAGAACCTTAAAATTCCGAAAATTGGGGGTACCGTTATATGGGGGGTACCAGAAAAAATTGACCTATATTTATTATTGGGGGGTACCAGAAAAAATTGACCTATATTTATTATTTTTAGTAGGGAGATTTGCTTCCCAACAAAAGCTCAAAGTACCAAATTTCAGCGAATTCGGTTGAAAAAAACGCTCAGGAACCTCAAAATACCGAAAATTGGGGGGTACCCTTATATGGGAGCTATGCCTAAACGTGGACCGATATATCCCATCTTCGAACTTGAGCTGCCTGCAGACAAAAGACAACTTTGTGCAAAATTTCAGCACCCTATCTCAATTCCTTCAGAAGATAGCGTGATTACAACAGACGGACGGACAGACGGACAGAATTTTACCCTGATCAAGAATATATATACTTTATAGGGTCGGAAATGAATATTTCGATGTGTTACAAACGGAATGACAAAAAAATTAATATACCCTCCATACTATGGTGGAGGGTATAAAAATATGACCCTATGGAGAACATGCAATGTCAAAATTCTAATGAAATCCTTAAAATATGTTTTTCACTCTTTCAAAATTAAAGTCACTTTGGTAAAAAATGTAAAAAAATCTTTAAAATACCGAAAATTGGGTTGGGCTTTTTTCTGGGGCAATGTCAAAACATGGGGAATATATTGAACAGTTTCTGCCTAGATGACGTCTGATTTAACGAATTATCCACGTCCAGACGCAACGGATGAAGCTAGAATCTTGAAATTTTAGGTGAGGGTCACTCTAGGCCCAAAGGTGTCAGATAAGGCTGGGTTTTTGGAAATTCCTACTAGAACGGTACGAAAAGTACTAAATTTGGTATCATTTGTATTTAGCGAACCAGTAGAGCTAGAACTCTGAAATTTGGATTGAGGATCACTGATGGAGTGTAGAATAGATGTAGCAAAGGGCTTTTTGGAAATTCGAACTATAAGTATCCGAAAAATACTGAAATGTACTAAATTTGGTACAATTTCGTAGCATGTGAATGGATTGGGTTAAAAACTTGAAATTTGGAATGCAAATTAAGGTTGTGAAGTAGGGTCGATATGAGGAGAGTTTGGAAAGTGTGTACTTATGTGTACGAAAAGTAATATATGGTACTATATTTGGTACAAATTTGATTTGGAGGTACAAATCGAGCTGGAATCCTGAAAATTGAACGTACATTAGGATATGTACGTACTTTTGTTTTACTTATATGTACGAAAAGTACTAAATCGTACTATGATTGGTACAATTTGGATTTATGTGAACCGATAGAGCTTGAACAATGAAATTTGGAGTTAGGATCATTGTAGGGATGTAGGATTAGGGTCAGGATTCAGTTTAACAAATTAATACTTATGGGTACTAAATGGTACTAAATTTGGTACAATTTGAATTTTAGGTGAACCAATAGAGCTAAAATCATAAAATATGGAGTCAGGATCACTGTGGAGGTGTAAGATTGAAATATGTAGGAAGTTTTAGAAATTTGTACTAATGTGTACTAAATTTGGTACACTTTAAATTGTGGGTGAAGCGATAGAGTTGAAATCATTAACTTTTGATTTAGGGTCACTGTTGAGGTGTAGATTTGGGGTATGTAGGAAGTTTTGGAAATTGGTACTACTGGGTACTAAATTTAGTACAATTTGAATTGTCAGTGAACCGATAGTGTTAGAATCCTGAAACTTGGATTTAGAATGACTGTGGGAGTTTAGGTTTGGGGTAGGAAGGAGGTTTTGCAAACAAGTACTACTGTGTACTAAATTTGGTACAATTTGAATTGCGGTTTGTAGGTTTTGGTTAAGTAGGAAGTTTTGGAAATTCGTACTAAATTTGGTACAATTTGAATTGTGGGTCAACCGATAAAGTTGGAGTCCTAAAACTTGGCCTCACTGTCGGGGTGTAGGATTGGAGTATTTAGGAAGTTTTGGAAATTAGTACTACTGTGTATTAAATTTTGTGCAATTTAAATTGTGGGTGAACTCAAATTTAATTCATGTTCGATATTAATGTGTGGATTGTTTTTTTTTTCTGACATATGCTGTTTTCTATTAAAGTAAAATAATATGTTAATACATGTTTAAATATTTCCTACATTCGCTAAAGAAGTTTCGGGCATATGCTAGTGCTTAATAAATTCATATACGGTGCATAAAATACTAATCCACGCTTGTGATCCTTAAAAAAATATTCTTTAAAATAAATCCACTCTTACCCTGGTCCTTGAAAAATAATCTTTAAAATAAATCCACTCTTACCCTGGTCCTTAAAAAATATTCTTTAAAAATCTACGCCTAAAATGCTGGATGTTGCTCTAAAAATATTGTTTAAAAATCCACGCCCAAAATGCTGGAGGTTGCTCTAAAAATATTTTTTAAAAATCCTTGTGATCCTTGGAAAATATTCTCTAAAACAACCCTGCTCCGTGAAAAAAAAATATTTTTTTTTAAATCTGGGTCTTTAAAAATAAGCTTTAAAAAAGCCGCTCTTACCCTTTAAAAATATGCTTTAAAAATCTTCGCTTCTGTTAAACCTTGAAAAAATATATTTAAAAAATCCACGCCTCTGTTAAACATTGAAAAAATATTATACTGGTCCTTGAAAAAAATATTGTCTCAAAATCCACGTTTATACGGGTCCTTGAAAAAATATTCTATAAAAATCAACGCTTATCCTGAACATATTCTTTAAAAATTCTGGGCCTTAAAAAAAATATTCTTTAAAAAATCCTGGTCCCTGAAGAAAATATCTTCCATTTTTCGAGTGTTTTTTCATTGTCCGCATTATGATTCAATTTAAATTGCATTTTGAAAGTCAAAAGTGAGCTCGTCATAATACAAAGTGTAAAGTGGAATGTGTGTGTGTGTGTGTGTTTGTATGTCTATGTTTGCGTATAATCGATGTTTTGACCCAAAACTTAAGTTCGGCTAACAAACTTTAATTTTATTAAAGAGTTGGCCAATTTTGTTGCTAACTATGATGATGATCATCATTAGGGTTCCTCATAGTAGTCTTCCTCGAGCCAGTTGGTGCCATTAAAAACAATGTCAACTACACATTTTCTATTATTAATAGAAAATTCGAAAACAGACCCGTTTGAAAACTTGAAAGGAGGTATTTTCCTAAACTATGCAGAAAAGATCTCATATTGTGGCTTCCATCATTTGAAATTCAAATGTGAGTCCTCATCAAAAGAATTTCAAAGAAAATTGAAATTAAATTTATTCGTAAAACAATTGGCTGGTCAGCTGGTAAGCTTCTTGCCAATTTTCCTCATTTCATTTCAAACATGTCCAATAATTGACATTTTCATGCATTTTCTATCATCGGCATTTCCATTATCTTTCACAAATTAGGATACATCTGTTCCGTTTGTGTTGACTTCTCTTTTTTTTTGGTTCGTTTATTTGCCCTCCGGTCCAAGGTCAGTGAGCATGATTTTTGATTCTATTTTAATGAAGATGTTGTTGATGAGGATGAGACTAATGTTCGAATGTCCAAAATGAAATCAAATAAAATGAAACGTGTATTGGCTGGCCTTCTTTCTTTTCTCACATTGTTTGTTGCGGGAAATTAAAGAAGTAGGAACGGAAGTTGGTCGCTGCTGCAGTGTGCAATATGTAAAGAAAGCATGAAGAAATGTGGGTCACAAAAAAACTTCATTAAAAACGAAAGACAATTCTTGCATCAAAAAAATATTTTTTTAAAAATCCACGCCTCTGCTGGACCCTGAAAAATAATCTTTGAAAAAGCCACGCCTCTGGTGGACCCTGAAAAAATATTCTTTGAAACAGCCACGCCTCTGCTGGACCCTGAAAAAGTATTGTTTAAAAAATCCACGCCTCTGCTGGACCCTGAAAAAGTATTGTTTAAAAAATCCACGCCTCTGCTGGACCCTGAAAAAGTATTGTTTAAAAAATCCACGCCTCTGCTGGACCCTGAAAAAATATTCTTTAAAAAATCCACGCCTCTGCTGGACCCTGAAAAATAATCTTTGAAAAAGCCACGCCTCTGGTGGACCCTGAAAAAATATTCTTTGAAACAGCCACGCCTCTGCTGGACCCTGAAAAAATATTCTTTAAAAAATCCACGCCTCTGCTGGACCCTGAAAAAATATTCTTTAAAAAATCCACGCCTCTGCTGGACCCTGAAAAAATATTCTTTAAAAAATCCACGCCTCTGCTGGACCCTGAAAAATAATCTTTGAAAAAGCCACGCCTCTGGTGGACCCTGAAAAAATATTCTTTGAAACAGCCACGCCTCTGCTGGACCCTGAAAAAATATTCTTTAAAAAATCCACGCCTCTGCTGGACCCTGAAAAAATATTCTTTAAAAAATCCACGCCTCTGCTGGACCCTGAAAAATAATCTTTGAAAAAGCCACGCCTCTGGTGGACCATGAAAAAATATTCTTTGAAACAGCCACGCCTCTGGTGGACCATGAAAAAATATTCTTTGAAAAAGCCACGCCTCTGGTGGACCATGAAAAAATATTCTTTGAAAAAGCCACGCCTCTAGTGGACCATGAAAAAATATTCTTTGAAAAAGCCACGCCTCTGGTGGACCATGATAAAATATTCTTTGAAAAAGCCACGCCTCTGGTGGACCATGAAGAAATACTTACTTACTTAGCTGGCTTGTTGCAGAACTTTCGTCCTATAAGCCGAGCTTAGAAAAAATTTCCAGGCGCGTCGGTCTTTTGTGCAGTTTTCCCAATTTGAAAGACCAATTTCGGCAATGTTTTCTTCCACTTGATCTTTCCATCGTATTCTTGGCCTTCTCCTTCTGCGTGAACCATCAGTTGGTTCGCTTTTATATGCCTTCTGAGCTTGGTCATCTTCCTCCATTCTCACAACATGACCTAACCAACGTAGTCGCTGCAGCTCAAGACGTCTAACAATGTCGATGTCCGAGAACTCGTGGTTCCGAGAACTCATGGTACAACTCATGTTTCATTCGACGGCGATATTCACCGCCAACGCAGATCGGCCCATAGATCTTTCGGAGAATTTTTCTCTCAAACACTCCAAGAGCTGCCTCTTCTGCTTGCGTAAGTACCCATGCTTCAGATCCATATAACAGCACGGGTAGTATAAGCGTCTTGTAGAGTGTGCGTTTGGTCTGGCGGGAAGTGGCCTGCTTTTGAGTTATTTGCTCAGGCCATAGTTGGTCATCACAATCCTTCTCCGAATTTCAAAACTGATATCATTCGTTTTATTTATGGCGGTACCAAGCTACATAATATCTTTGACTACCTCGAAGCTGTAGTTCTCAAGTTCCACAGTTGGTCCGAGTCTACTGGACGTCTTGCGCGTTGATACCATCAGCTTGGTCTTCTCGCCGTTTACTGCCAGACCCACTTTGGCAGACTCCTTATCAATTTGTTCAAAGGTGGCTGTTACCGCTCTCAATTTTCGACCCATTATGTCGATGTCATCGGCGTAGGCGAGTAACACGTGTTGTTTGGTGAACAGAGTGCCATTTCTGTTCACTTTTGCCTCTCGTATGACCTTTTCCAGCAGGTTGTTTAAGAGGTCACACGACAAACTATCACCTTGTCTGAATCCTCGTTCGGTATTAAATGGCTCCGAGAGGTCCTTTCCGACTTTAACTGCTGATCTTGTTCCTGTTAAAGTTATCCTGAATAGTCGAATTAATTTTGCAGGAATGCCAAACGCAGACATGGCTTTATACACCTCTGAACGGATAGGGCTGTCGAATGCGGCTTTATAGTCGACGAATAGGTGGAATCTTTCGATGTGTTTTAGGTGGGTTTTTTCCAGGATTTGGCGCAGATTGAAAATCTGGTCAATGGTATGGTCCAATAATGTCATTGACCATTAGCTTCAGTCGTTCACACAGTACGCTGGATAGCACTTTAAATGCGATGGGAAGGATACTTATTCCTCTATAGTTGGCACATATCGTCTTGTCTGATTTTTGTGCACGGGATACAGGATGCTGAGGTTCCAATCATTGGGCATGCATTCTTCTAGCCAAATTGTACTTATCACCTGGTGCATGCTCTTTACCAGCATCTGACAACCAGTCTTGAATAGTTCGGCTTGTAACCCATCGGCACCCATAATTCTTCAATCGATTGATTACTATTCTGACTTTTTCTTGGCTAGGTGGTATACACTCTATACCGTCATCTCTTATTGGTTCTGTGGTATCCTCTTCACCGCTACTATTTGATACCAACGGGTAAAACGGTTTGGCGTTTTACCCGTTGGTAGAATTTTCGGACTTCATTCTGACTCCTGTACATCTCGATTTGCTCACGCTCACGTTTTTCTTGCTCTTTCTTCTTTTTTCTAAAAATACATTTCTCCTCTCTCCTTCTCTCCATCGGATTACGTGTTGCTACTGTCCGCAGGGTTGCCCTATACGCTCCACTTTTCATATCAGTAGCATTACAACACTCCTGATCGTACCACGGATTTCCTGATGGTGGTCTTTGGTACCCAAGTGTTGCTTTTGCTGCAGTTTGTAGGGAGTGGGCAATTCTTTGCCATTGTGCTTCTATATTATTATCGGGATCAAGGGTTCTTTCGTCAAGCAGTTGGGTAAGTTGAGCGGAGTAGCCTTTTGCTATCTGTTGTGTTTGCAGCTTTTCGACGTCAAATTTCCGTGTTACATTAGATCGCATCTTTGCTGCTACATTAAGGCGGGTGCGTACCTTGGCTGCCACAAGGTAATGATCCGAATCGATATTCGCTTCTCGGATCGATCGAACGTCTAAAACACTGGACGAATGCCTTCCGTCTATCAAAACATGATCGATTTGATTTCTTGATGTTCGATTGAGAGAAATCCAAGTGGCCTTGTGTATATCGAGATGCTTGAATCTGGTGCTGCTAACTACCATGTTTTTTGCTGCCGAGAAGTAAACCTCCGTTGCCGTTGTCGGATGTTTCTTCATGGAGGCTGAATTTTCCGACGGTGGGGCCAAAGATATTTTCCCTTCCGATTTTTGCATTAAAATCTTCTAGCAGAATTTTAATGTCATGGTCAGGGCAACGGTCATATGCTGTTTCTAGGCGCTCGTAAAATATGTATTTGGTCGGTTCATCTTTATCTTCGGTCGGAGCATGGGCGCAAATTAGACTGATGTAGAAGAACTTCGCTTTTATACGGATTATAGCAATTCGCTCATCTACTGGAGTGTATCTGGAGACGAGGTCTTTTATTTTCCTGTTAACCACAAATCCGCAGCCAAATTCATGTCTCGTTTCATGGCAGCTATAATACAGGGCGTAGTCATCAGATTTACTTGCGCCAGTTCCTTTCCATCTCATTTCCTGTAAGACAACAATATGGGCTTTGTACTTCTTGAGTACATCCGCCAAAGCGAGAACTGCGCCTACGTCTTTGGTGAGCTATATCTAAATCTGAACCGATTTTCACGAAACTTAGCAGACATCACTCTAGACTTAATTCCGTACGCTGTGCCAAATTTCGTGCAAATCGAAAGATATATAAGGACTTTGGTACACCATTTACAGAAAATTGGACGAAACTATATATGGGAGCTATATCTAAATCTGAACCGATTTTCATGAAACTTAGCACACATCATTCTTGACTTAATCGAGTACGCTATGTCAAATTTCGTGCATATCCAAGGATATATAGGGTCTTTGGTGCACCATTGACATAAAATCGGACGAAACTCTATGTGGGAGCTATATCTAAATCTGAACCGATTTTCACGAAACTTAGCACACATCATTCTTGACTTAATCGAGTACGCTATGCCAAATTTCGTGCAAATCGACATACATATAAGGACTTTGGTACACCATTTACATAAAATCGGGCAAAACTATATATGGCAGCTATCTCTAAATCTGAACTGATTTTTCCCAATTTCAATAGGGTTCGTAATTGGGCCTAATAAGTGACCTATGCCAACTTTCATCCAAATCGGATCATAAATGCGACCTGTACTTTGTTTACAATTTAACATGGACAGACAGACGGACGGACGGACATGCATAAATCGACTTAGAAAGTGGCTCTATGCATATTCTCAAAAGGAACCATGTGTCTATCGCGTTTCCTTTTGCCTGAAAAAAATATTCTTTAAAAAATCCACGCCTCTGCTGGACCCTGAAAAATATTCTTTGAAAAATCCACGCCTCAGCTGGACCCTGAAAAAATATTCTTTAAAAAGTCCACGCCTCTGCTGGACCCTGAAAAAATATTCTTTAAAAAATCCACGCCTCTGCTGGACCCTGAAAAAATATTCTTTAAAAAATCCACGCCTCTGCTGGACCCTGAAAAAATATTCTTTAAAAAATCCACGCCTCTGCTGGACCATGAAAAAGTATTCTTTAAAAAATCCACGACTCTGCTGGACCCTGAAAAGGTATTCTTTAAAAAATCCACGCTCCTGATGGACCTTAAAAAGCTATTCTGTAACAAATTCACTTTGTTTCTAATTTACGAATAGCTCCTTGTTGGCTGACAGCTACAGCTCTTGAAGTTAAGAACTTAAAGAGTAAATTCTTTCCTACCATTCGTGATGGTGTCGACGTTGTTCCATTGCCTTCTTTTTCCTACACCCAGTCAAAAATCTATAGTCATCACTCGTCGATGGTGATAGACAGCTCGCGAACAAAAGTGCATTAAAAACAACAAACTTTTATTTTCATTCGCTTTCGCACTCTTCGTCGATTCATTCACAATTCTCTTTGTGTGGGCAAAGAAGAAAAGCTAAGCGAGGAGAACATTATTGAAACTTTTGATTGATTTGCCATTATCAGATGAAATTAAATGAAGGATTTAATTTGCAAAAGGATTTTCTATTGTAGCTAAGTGGATTGTTTTTTTCGAAATTTTAATGGAGAGGATTTCAAAGGAATTAATATTAAAAAACTTTACGAATGACTAATAGCAATTTAATATTAAATCTTTGTTTTTCAAAAATTTACTTTTCCGATCTATTAAGGTTAACTTTCTATACGATACAATTCCGTATTATACCGGCGAATGCTGATGATCCACATCATGAAGTTTATAGGCGCTGGCAGTCCAACAATTCTTTTCACCGGTCATTATTCTTTTCGAATAGACGATAAGTTTATTAAATGGACCTATTAGGACCCACCTCCACGATCTGCAATACCTTGAAATTATTTGCATCCACAACCATTTCACCGGCTTTCTCGATCAGCTTATCTTCTACGATAGCTGAATATTTTACCCGAACATTAATGCCACTGCCGACCTTATATTTCACGGCATATTTGAATAAGGCCTGTAATCCCACCACAGTATCCTGACTAGATTTGAATCCACCCTTGTTATTTCGCTGCTTTTCCAACCATTTAAATGCTTTCGCCGAGTCCTCGTCATTATAGCCAACAGTCAGGAGAGCCATTAAGACATATCCTGTTATTTCAACATCCATGGCATTATTCCGATCACTTTAACTCCACCATACCGAATCATCGGCTGACTGTTTGAACTTCATTAGTTTATCTAAAAGTATTTTTGAATTGTCATTTTGTCCAGCCATTTGTAGGGTGACAGCGACTGTGGAAAGGGCGTAGGCATCGTTAATGGCATCCAAATTATCATTTAAGAATCGTGAACCCTTTTCAATGACTGTTGCATATTTGGCGCAAAAATTCTGAAAAATTAAAGAATAAACATAGCGGAATTTTGACAGAAAGTCTCTCTACAGGGAGTCTCTATAGACGAGCTGAAGCAGGGAGTCTCTATAGACGAGCTGAAGCAGGGAGTCTCTATAGACGAGCTGAAGCAGGGAGTCTCTATAGACGAGCTGAAGCAGGGAGTCTCTATAGACGAGCTGAAGCAGGGAGTCTCTATAGACGAGCTGAAGCAGGGAGTCTCTATAGACGAGCTGAAGCAGGGAGGCTCTATAGACGAGCTGAAGCAGGGAGTCTCTATAGACGAGCTGAAGCAGGGAGTCTCTATAGACGAGCTGAAGCAGGGAGTCTCTATAGACGAGCTGAAGCAGGGAGTCTCTATAGACGAGCTGAAGCAGGGAGTCTCTATAGACGAGCTGAAGCAGGGAGTCTCTATAGACGATCTGAAGCAGGGAGTCTCTATAGACGAGCTGAAGAGTGTCTATATATACGAGCTGAAGGGAGTCTCTAGAAGTTGATAGTATATCCAAGAGGACTGGTTGACCTTTAAATTGATACCAATTACATTGTCGTATGTACTCGGATGTGGGAGTTGCACTTAAATATTTACATGTGTTTGTGTATCCAGATATTATTTAGTAACCATTACCACAGTAGAGGGCGGAAATATGGCGCTGATCGCATTGAAATTTTCCATGAGGATCCAGGTATGGTCAAGGACAACGCCTATAATTTTGGTAATGATCAGATAATAATATTGGGATGAAGTGGACCGCAAACTTAATTATTTTTGTTTTTCGAGTCTACAATTGAGAGCCCAACATCACAACATAACCCATGGTAAAGGGAATCTGGACAAGTACAGGCCCCCTCTACTGAATATTAGTAATATTTGTTGACGTCTAGTCGGTCAAGAGGGTGCAAATATCGCGAAATATTGGTCAAGCTCAGAATATAGTACCACAGAAAGTTCGATTTTCGTGGAAGTTGTGTAGGGTATCATATGGTCGGTCCCGTCCGACTATACTGCTCCGCTCACTGGTCATTTCTAATTTTGTTTTTAATTTTCGCCAATATTAAAAATTATTGGATTTTACATTCTTAGTGATTGTTGAAAGTAAAAAGAGTTGTGAATTATGACGACATTGTAAATGTTAGGTCTAATACGCGAATGGGTGTCCGGGACTATATTCATTGAGCCACGCCTGTGCTGAATATTAAGTTTTAACGAGCTATTCGAGTACTCATCCCATCTTACTGCGACATCAGTCACTTCAATGAAGCGTACCATTTTGAGTGATCATCCATTCTCACAACATGACCTAGCTAACGTAGTCGCTGTCGCTCGATCCGTCTGACTATGTCGTTGTCCGAGAATGGGTTCATGGTTCATTCGACGACGATATTCACCGTCGACGCAGATCGAAATATATATGACACTTACTCTTTGTCCAATAATTCCAATTTTAGAGGTATTTCTGTTGCATTATCTGTATAGGGTTCAAAGGGAACCAAATAGGGCGTTTTGTGTGTGGTGTTGCCATATCGAAAAATATGATTTGACTTTGATTCATGTTCAAACTGGAATGTTGCCTCGTCATTCGCATCCAAATTCCGACCGCCACTATAATTCCGACCGCCATGTTCCATAATTAAGGGAATGGTATCTTTATTAGTTATGGGGAAATCATTCCAATGTCTGACCTTTACCCTAAACTCATACCCTTTGCAAACATTATCGTATTATCAAAAATATGTACTTGATGTGGATATTCACGAATTGTTAAATATATCGATTCGTTACTAGTTATTTCAGTATTTATACCCTACACAACTATGTTGTCAGGGTATTATAGCTTTGTGCAGCCCCAAAAGTTTGTAACGCCGCGAAATATTGGTCCTAGACCCAACTTTAAGTATACCGATCGTCATATCTCTACTAGCTGAGTCGACCTAGACATGTCCGTCTGACCATTATAATTTGTAAACACGATACAGGCCACAGTTATGGACCAATCTTCACGAAATTTTGCATGTAGGATGGGTTCTGGCCAATGAAGACCCCTATTGTTTTTAGAAAAGATCGGTTAATATTTAGGTGATGATATGGACCAAAAACTTTATTTTCGTCGGCCATAATTATGGCCCAAACACCGCGAATTTTTGCATGGAGAAGGGGATCGGCCCAAGGAATAAGCATGCCTGTTTGGATAAAGATCGGTCAATATTTAGCGGGTCAAATGGACCCTGAATTTTGTGTGAAAAATTACAACATTTTTATTCTATAGGGTATATATTTGCACCTGAAGGTCCTAGACCCGAAAAGTTGACAGTATGTTCAAGAGGAGTGGTTGACCTTTAAATTGATACCAATTATGTTGTCGTATGTGCTCGGATGCAGGACTTACACATACATATTTACAGGTGCTTACGTATTCATATATTATTTAGTAACCCATTACAATACTAGAGGGCGGAAATATAGCGCTGATCGCTTTGAAATTTTCCATGAGGTTCAAGTTATGGTCACCGACAACGCCTATAATTTTCGGTGATGATCAGATAATAATTTTGGGATGAAGTGAACCGAAAACTTATTTTTTGGTTTTTTTTTCGAGTTGATCTATAGGCCAAAATTGAAAGCCGAACATCACAACATAACCCACAGTGAAGGCAATCTGGGGAAGTGATTAGAAGGGATGTACTGGATATTTTTAATATTTCTTGACCTCTAGTCGGTCAAGAGGGTGCAAATATCGCGAAATATTGCCCAAGCTCAGAATATAGAACCACAGAAAGCTATAGTTTCGTGGAAGTTGTGTAGGTTATCATATGGTCGGCCCCGTCCGACTATACTGCTCCGCTCACTGGTTTTTGTATGTGTTTTTTTTTAATTATAATCTAAACATACCCATACCAATATGTTAATTCTTTGAGATAATTTATAAGGTCTAAAGACGACTTTCCGCTGGACTATATAGTCTGCCTTGATACCATCAGCTTGGTCTTCTCGCCGTTCACTGCTAGTCCCACTTTGACAGACTCCTTCCCATTTCGTTCAAATGTGGTTGTTACCGCTCGCAATGGCGTAGGTAATTAACTTATGCAGATTGCCATTCACATTTGCGTCTCGTATGACCTTTTCCAGCAGGATGTTAAGCAGGTCACACGACAAACTGTCACCTTGTCTGAATCCTCGTTCGGTATTGAAAGACTCCGCGAGGTCCTTTCCGACTTTAACTGCTGACCTTGAGCCAGCTGCATTGTCCTATTAATTTTGCAGACTTTAAACACCTCTGAGCGGATAGGGCTGTCGAATGCGGCTTTATAGTCAACGAATAGGTGGAATGTGTCGATGTGTTTTTCGTGGGTGTTTTCTATGATCTGGCGCAAAGTGAAAAACTGGACAATGGTGGATTTGATAGGCCAGGTCATTGACCATTGACTTCAGTCGTTCACACAGCACGCTGGATAGCAACTTATATGCGATAGGAAGGCTACACATTCCTCTGTAGTTTTCACATTTCGTCTTGTCTCCTTTTTTGTGCACGGGACACAGGATGCTGAGGTTCCAATCATTGAGCATGCATTTCTCTAGCCAAATAATACTAATCAGCTGCTGCATGCTACTGACCAGCATCTGACCAACGGTCTTGAATAGTTCGGCAGGTAATATATCGGCACCTGCATCTTTATTGTTCTTCAGCCGAATAATTGCTATTCTGACTTCATCTTGGCTACGTGGTATACATTCTATACCGTCATATCTTATTGGTGCTGAGGTATCTTCTTCGCCGCCACTATTTGATACCAGAAGATTTTTAAAATGTCGGTCACCAGGTTTCCAGGCTTTATTGTTCTTCAGCCTATTAATTGCTACTCTGACCTAATCTTGTCTAGTTGGCATACAATCTATATCGTCATCTCGTATTGGTTATGGGGCATATTCTTCACCGATACTTCGGTTTGGTGTTTTACTCGTTGGTAAAATTTCCGGACATTATTCTGACTTCTGTATATCTCGATTTGCTCAAGCTCAAGTTTTTCTTGTTCTTTCTTTTTTTTTTTTTGAAAATACGTAGCATTACGACACTCCAGACCGTACCACGGATTTCTTGATGGTGGTCTTTGGTACCCAAGTGTTACTTTTGCTGGAGTTTTCATGGAGTGGGCAATTCTTTGACATTGTGCTTCTATACTATTATCGGGACAATTAGCGTTTTCGTCAAGCAGGTGGGAAAGTTGAGCTTCTGCTATCTGTTGTGCTTGCAGCTTTTCGACATCGAGTTTTCGTGTTACACGTAATGGTCCGATTCGATATTCGCTCCTCGGTTCCATCGAACGTCTAAAACACTGGATGAATGCCTTCCGTCTATCACAACATGATTAATTTGATTTCTCGTTGTTTGATCGGTAGAAGTCCAGGGGCCTTCGGTATATCGAAATGCTTGAATCTGGTGCTGCTAACTACCATGTTTTTGCTGAGTGGTCTCATTGGTGCTATTTTTTTAGAAAAAATTCCAATATCTTTACATACTTCATAGTTCATAGTTTTCAAAAATCCAGGTTTCACGAAAATTGTATTCGGAAGATCGATCCATTGTTGAATTTGAAAATTTAGTATAAATTGCATTACTTTGAAAACCTATTTAATAGTGGAACAAATTCATAATGGGCATTTGTCTTTGCTATAAGACCCGACAATAGTCCCGGATAGACTAAGGTAGTAAATTGAACACGAGTAATATATTTTCTCAATGATCTAATGATAGACACTTAAATCGACCGCTAAAATACCCACTAAGGATTTGGGTTGAGTCTTTAGTTCTAGGGTTGTGGCTTCGCCTGGTTTCACCTGATTGGGTGCAGAAATTGGAATTAGACAAGAAATGAAAATTAATAACAAATACAATTAATTTTGGTCGAAAAACAAATGTTTTATGCAAACTTATGATTTTCGACATAATGTCAAAAAGAAATGCATAAAATCGCTTCAGATTCTTTAGTAATGTATAAACGTTCTTAACTCCCTCCCAAGTAAATGTTATTAACTCATATTCCTGACAACACGACATTTTACGACATTTTTGACATCATGTCAAAAACCTCTGAAATCTCTGAAATCATCGTAGACTCTTCAATAATATCAACATCCATTCACCCTAGTGTTAACACTTACTTTTTCCTAGAACAATGGTATTTACGACATTTTCGACATCATGTCAAAAACCTCCAAAATCCATAAAAATCACCCTAGAATTTACAACATAAATGTTTATAACATATATTTCTCCATTTAAATATTTATAACATATATTTCTCACAAAATTATGATTTACGACATTTTTGACATAATGTCAAAAACCTTAAAAGTGCAAAAAAATCATCGTAGACTCTTCAATAATATCAAAATTTATCAACATCCATTCACCCTAGTGTTAACACTTACCTTTTCCTAGAACAATGTGATTTACGACATTTTCGACATCATGTCAAAAACCTCCAAAATCCATAAAAATCACCATAGAATTTACAACTTAAATGTTTATAACATATATTTCTCCATTTAAATATTTATAACATATATTTCTCACAAAATTATGATTTACAACATTTTTGACATAATGTCAAAAACCTTAAAAGTGCAAAAAAATCATCGTAGACTCTTCAATAATATCAAAATTTATCAACATCCATTCATACTAGTGTTAACACTTACCTTTCCCTACAACAATGTGATTTACGACATTTTCGACATCATGTCAAAAACCTCCAAAATCCATAAAAATCACCCTAGAATTTACAACTTAAATGTTTATAACATATATTTCTCCATTTAAATATTTATAACATATATTTCTCACAAAATTATAATTTACGACATTTTTGACATAATGTCAAAAACTTTAAAAATGCCTAAAAATCATCATAGACTCTTCTATAATATCAAAATTTATCAACATCCAACCACTCTGGTGTTAATACCTAATTTTCCCTACAGCCATGTGGTTTACGACATTTTTGACATCATGTCAAAAATCTCCAAAAAATACATAAAATCGTCTATAATTTAAAAAAGTTTATAACTCCCATCCAAGTGGATGTTGTTAACTTATATTTCTGGCAACAATGTTGTCTATGACATTTTCGACATCATGTCAAAAACCTCCAAAATCCATAAAAATCACCCTAGAATTTACAACTTAAATGTTTATAACATATATTTCTCCATTTAAATATTTATAACATATATTTCTCACAAAATTATAATTTACGACATTTTTGACATAATGTCAAAAACTTTAAAAATGCCTAAAAATCATCATAGACTCTTCTATAATATCAAAATTTATCAACATCCAACCACTCTGGTGTTAATACCTAATTTTCCCTACAGCCATGTGGTTTACGACATTTTTGACATCATGTCAAAAATCTCCAAAAAATACATAAAATCGTCTATAATTTAAAAAAGTTTATAACTCCCATCCAAGTGGATGTTGTTAACTTATATTTCTGGCAACAATGTTGTCTATGACATTTTCGACATCATGTCAAAAACCTCAAAAATTCATAAAAAATCCTAAAAGAGTCTCCAATAATGTCAATACTTGCATAACCCATCCCACCCATCAAAATGTTGTACAATATATTTCCCTACAATAATTTGGTTTACGACATATTCGACATAGTGTCAAAAACTTCAATTGATTAAAAAAACATTAACAGTAAATCACAAAATTTTGGTTTACGACATTTTCGACATAATGTCAAAAACCTCCAGAATACCAAAAAGAAGTATTATATGTCCCTCTAAGAAGTCCGTAATGGATAAGATATGGACGTTAACTATGAATATTTGATACACAAATTATGATTTACGACATTTTTGACGTAATGTAAAAAACCTCAAAAATTTAATTAAAAATATTACAGAAACATAAAAATCGCTGTAATATGTCAATTAAATACATATGGGTGTAAATAACTTATATTTTGTATAAAATTATGGTTTACGACATTTTTGACATAATGTCAAAAACCTCGAAAATACATAAAAATGACCATAGGCTCCTCTAAAATGTCAATTTTTTTTGCAAATCCTAACAATCCCAATGTTAAAACTCAAATTCGATACTTCAGCGGGTTTACGACATTTTTGACATAATGTAAAAAACCTACATAATCCATTAAAATCGTCATAGGCTTTTTTATAATATCAAATGTTGTCTAATAACACACAGTAGTTTTTAAAATATATTTTTCCAATAACAATGTGGTTTACGACATTTTCGACATAATGTCAAAAACCTTCAAAATACATCAAAATGATCATACACTCCTCTACAATGTTAAATCTTTTAACACTAGCCTTAAAATAATTTATTTTTCCTACAACACAGTGGTTTACGACATTTTCGACATATTGTCAAAAACCTCAAAAATTCGAAAAAACAAACAATTAAAATCCCCGCAGTATATCACTTATACAAATATGAACGAAAATAAATCGTATTTGTTATAAAATCATGGTTTACGACATTTACGACATAATGTCAAAAACCTCAAAAAATCGTAAAACAAACATTTCAAATTCCCGCAGTATATCACTTATACAAATATGAACGAAAATAAATCGTATTTGTTATAAAATCATGGTTTACGACATTTACGACATAATGTCAAAAACCTCAAAAAATCGTAAAACAAACATTTCAAATTCCCGCAGTATATCACTTATACAAATATGAACGAAAATAAATCGTATTTTTTATAAAATCATGGTTTGCGACATTTACGACATAATGTAAAAAACCTTAAAAATTAGACCGAAAAGTTACAGCTAACCTTTTTTTCAAATTCCACTGGAAATGTGATCCTCATTTCACTATAACACAAATTTCCCGCACCATCGACGTAATGGACATAGACAAAGGCGTGCGGAACCATTTCTATAATGTGGCTGTGAGGATTTGTTGGCAACTCTATGTGTTCTGTGTCAATAATATTGGGATGGACCACAATGGTGTAAACTAAATATGACATACCGTTCAACGATTGTATGTTAATTTTTACCGAACTACTTAATTGAGGGCCGAAAGGAAAAGGGTGAGAAGTGAAAGGGACATAATTTATAAGAGTATTATCGAGGGGAGGTTGGAGGTAAATAGATGTTCAATAATTCCAAGTTTAGAGGCATTTCCCTGACACTATTCGCATAGGGTTCAATGACAACCATATATGACGTTGTATAAATGGTGTTGCCATATAGCAAAATATAATTTGACTTTGGGTCATGCTCCAATTGAAATGTTGCCTCACCAATCGCCTCCAAATAGGCACTGTAACTTCGGCCGCCATGTTCCATAGTTAGGGGCTTGGTGTCTGTCTATTGTCTGACCTTTACCCTGCCTGTGACCTACACTTGCGTGCGTTACCGTATGATAGAGAATATATATTTGATATGTATATTCACGAATATGTAAATATATCGATTCGGTTCCAGTTAGCCCGGTGAAATTTTCTGCCAGCTCTACTTCCATATTTAGGCCTCGGTTCAGATGAAGTTCAACATTGAGTAAAGTTTTTACATCAAATTCCTTTTCGAGGAGGTCAACATGATCAGGGATTGTATTAGACGTATTTTTACCTGACCTTCAACGTATGTGTCAGCGGTATATTGGCCAAAGATCAAGGCCCGTATCTATCAGATTACGAATAATATTTTAATCGGTTTCAATGTAAAGGCGAAATTCCGGTAAGAAATCACACTGAACATCTATCTTTTTCGAAGTTTGAACCTAACAACTCCACCAATATAGACACGGATTTGCCACGCACCCTTGTCGGGGTACTCAGATAATTGGAATTTGTTTTTGTAGGGTGACAAACTTTTTTCCATAGATCTCATATAAAGGAACCGCATCATTTTCGGTAATGACTGTAATTTAATCTTCTGCGTTCTGTGTCGAAAATTTCCGATTTTCTTGACATAGGCCTGGTATACATTTTCGATATTTTAAGGGGTTTAGTTGAATTTTTTAGCCTAAGTGGCTGTAATTTTGCACTCCTGGTTTTTGCAGGGTGAAAAACATAGTTCTTTCTATATGGTTCTAGGATTCCGCACACTTTTCGGTACTCTGAAAAACATAGTTTTTCTATATGATTCCAGGATTCCGCACACTTTTCGGTACTTTGAAGGTTTGAGTCGCATTTTCCAAACTAAGTGATAATAATTTTAGTGTTCCGAGTTATTCGATGCTGAAAACTATACATGCAAAATAATTAAATTATAGGTCCATGACAAAGACCCTCATATAAAGGGCCCACCCAATTTTCGATATTTTGAAGAGATTGTAATTTTAGTTTTCCAGGTTTTCTATATTTTTTAAGAGTTTAGTCAAATTTTCCAACAGAAAGGGCTGTAATTTTTCATAGCGGTTTTTAGGAGGCTATGCAGACAATTATAATTATAGGTCCACGTTTTCACATATTTCCCATAAGAATGTTCCGCCCAATTTTCGATACATAAGATTTTTTTCGCAGAATTTTTTTAACCAATAGAGCTCTAATTTGCCGTTTCGGGATCTTGGAGACTGATATGATATACATCCCCTATGGAAATGATTTTTATAGGTCCACGAGTATGTAGGTCATTATAGGTTCATATTTTTGACATAGCCCCAATATTCGGTATTTTGGAAGATTTCAAGTCCACCCCCTTTGTAGGTATTTTAATGACCCTGAGCGCATGTGGCCATATTTTAGCATTACGAAGTGTTTGCAATTTGGGATGGTGAACAACATGACCAACATTTTTAACATAAGGTCCGGTTCCGCATATAGACATCACATGTCGTTTTCGGTATGATGAAGGTCCTAAAATATCCACCCTGGGTTCAGATCGTCGAAGAAAACTCCATTCAACACGAATGATAAGGCCAGCTCTGCTGAAAGGGCTCGCTTCAGCCCTGGAAAGACTTCTTTCACCTCGTTTTGAGAGACTCCCTTCGGCTCGTCTAGGGAGAGTCCCTTCAGCTCGTCTATGAAAGACTCCCTTCAGCTCGTCTATAAAGAGTCCCTGCTTCAGCTCGTCTACAAAGACTCCCGTTCGGCTCGTCTATAAAGACTCCCGTTCAGCTTGTCTATAAAGACTCCCGTTCAGCTCGTCTATTAAGACTCCCGTTCAGCTCGTCTATTAAGACTCCCGTTTAGCTCGTCTATAAAGACTACCTTTCAGCTCGTCTATAAAGACTCCCTTTCAGCTCGTCTATAAAGACTCCCGTTCAGCTCGTGAATGAAAGACTCCCGTTCAGCTCGTGTATGAAAGACTCCCGTTCAGCTAGTTTATGAAAGACTTCCGTTCAGCTCGTGTATGAAAGACTCCCTTTCAGCTCGTCTATAAAGACTCCCTTTCAGCTCGTCTATAAAGACTCCCTTTTAGCTTGTCTATAAAGACTGCCGTTCAGCTCGTCTATAAAGAGTCCCTGTTTCAGCTCGTCTATAAAGACTCCCTTTCAGCTCGTCTATAAAGACTCCCGTTCAGTTCGTCGATAAAGACCCCCTTTAGTTCAGCTATATAAATACTCCCTTCGGAGTTCCTTCAGCGCATCACCTAGAGAAAAATGAAAACACTTATAAGTAAGCAAGTACCCTAACCACTGCAGAAAATTCAAGGAGGCTTTGTTACTAGGCGACGCTAGATGGCAGCCTCATCACCGAGAACAGGTTACCTATCTGAAAGCCCTATGCCTCCAAGAGGATATATACGCAAAAACCATACGGACTTATTAAAAATATTATTTTATGGATTTTCAATAAAATATTTGTTCAGGATTTTTTTGAATATTTTTTTTTGCTTTTTTATTATTGCATTATTTTATTTCCTTCATAAATTTTTTTACATAATTTTTTTCATAAATTAAATTATTTGATTCTAATCCCGCTGAGGTTTTACTTGCTGCTGAGGTTTTACTTGCTATATTATAAAATACCGTGTCGTGCCGAGTGGTATTATAATAATCATATACAATTATTGCCGATGGCTTCCGATTGATTACATCGTGAAGTTTATAGGCCATCATATTGAAGCAATTCATTTCAGCGGCCATTATTCCATTCGTATAGACGATAACATTGGTTGCTGAATTTTTCATTTCAAGCCTTTGGATGATGTCATTTTCCAACAAATCATCGATATCTTTTTCATCGGCACTGAATCCCGACGGTAGATTTACTTCCATTACCACCATATTTGTAGACGTCGCATTCGCTCCAATAAAACTGAAACATATTTCCAATGACAATTCTCCGGGATTTAATAGTTCCACTTTCGGTTCGATTTGGAAATATTGAAAGGAATCCCTGTCCACAATGTAATAGTGATAGTAGAATTGAAGAAAAATATTGCCCATGCCAGATACGCGAATTTCCATATTTCGTGTGGTTTTGGGTAACTAAAAAGAGAGAGAAGACAAAAACAGACTGAGATATCGGCCTCCAAACTCTCCTCACATAGCTTACAGAGAGTGGCATAATTCAATCCATAAGGACATCTTTCAGACCTTTTATCACTTACCTCCTTGGTCTGTAAAACTTTGATATTAATTTTATCCACAATCATTTCACCAGCTTTCACAACCCCTTTGTCCTCTCCGAAAGATGTATAGTTTACCCGCACATTAACATTACCGCTGACCTTATATTTAATGGAATGTTGGACTAAGGCTTGCAATCCCACCACAGTATCCTGACTAGATTTGAATCCACCCTTGTAATTTCGTTGCTTTTTCAACCATTTAAAAGCTTTCTTAGAGTCCTCCTCACTGTAGCCAGTAGTCAGGAGGGCCATTAATACATATCCAGTTATTTCCACATCCTTAGCACTATTTCGATCACTTTGACTCCACCATATGGAATCATCGGCTGACTTCTTGTACTTCATCAGTTTATCCAAAATAATTTTCGAATTGTCATATTTTCCAGTCATTTGTAGGGTAACAGCTACTATGGACAAAGCATAGGCGTCGTTAATCCTATCCACATTATCATGCAAGAATCGTAGACCCTTTTCAATCACTGCTGAATATTTACGGCCAAATTTCTGAAATGAAAAAAAAAATACAGAGAGTAACTTATGAGAGTTTCTGTAGATCTTGAAGAATAATTTGAGGTCAGAAAATATCCCTGGACAAGGTGATGGTCCCTATGGTCCCTACTGAAAGTCAGGGAGTTCATACAGACGAACTGCATGAATCAAGGTCTCTATCAACGACCTGAAAGAAGTCGGCATAGTCGTGGTGATGGTAGTCTTTATAGAGGAGCTGACGGGAGTCTTTATAGACGAGCTGGACGGGAGTCTTTATAGACGAGCTGAACGGGAGTGTTTATAGACGAGCAGAAAGGGAGTCTTTATAGACCAGCAGAAAGAGAGTCTTTATAGACGAGCTGAACGGGAGTCTTTATAGACGAGCTGGACGGGAGTGTTTATAGACGAGCAGAAAGGGAGTCTTTATAGACCAGCAGAAAGAGAGTCTTTATAGACGAGCTGAACGGGAGTCTTTATAAACGAGCTGAACGCAAGTCTTTATAGACGATCTGAAGGGAGTCTATATAGACGAGCTGAACGGGAGTCTTTATAGACGAGCTGACGGGAGTCTTTATAGACGAGCTGACGGGAGTCTTTATAGACGAGCTGGACGGGAGTCTTTATAGACGAGCTGGACGGGAGTCTTTATAGACGAGCTGGACGGGAGTCTTTATAGACGAGCTGACGGGAGTCTTTATAGACGAGCTGGACGGGTGTCTTTATAGACGAGCTGGACGGGTGTCTTTATAGACGAGCTGGACGGGAGTCTTTATAGACGAGCTAAACGGGTGTCTTTATAGACGAGCTGGACGGGTGTCTTTATAGACGAGCTGGACGGGTGTCTTTATAGACGAGCTGGACGGGTGTCTTTATAGACGAGCTGGACGGGTGTCTTTATAGACGAGCTGAACGCGAGGACGGGAGTCTTTATAGACGAGCTGAACGGGAGTCTCTATAGACGAGCTGAACGCGAGGACGGGAGTTTGTATAGACCATCTGACGGGAGTCTTCATAGACGAGCTGACGGGAGTCTTTATAAACGAGCTGAAAGGGAGTCTTTATAGACGAGCTGAAAGGGAGTCTTTATAGACGAGCTGAACGGGAGTCTTCATAGACGAGCTGGACGGGAGTCTTTAAAGACGAGCTGACGAGAGTCTTTATAGGGGAGATGACGGGAGTCTTTATAGACGAGCTGACGGGAGTTTTTATAGACAAGCTGAACGGGAGTCTTTATAGACAAGCTGATCGGGAGTCTTTATAGACGAGCTGAGCGGGAGTCTTTATAGACGAACTGAACGCGAGGACGGGAGTCTTTATAGACGAGCTGAACGGGAGTCTCTATAGACGAGCTGAACAGGAGTCTCTATAAACGATCTGAAGGGAGTCGTTATAAACGATCTGAAGGGAGTCTATATAGACGAGCTGAACGGGAGTCTTTATAGGCGAGATGAAGGGCGTCTTTATAGACAAGCTGAAGGGAGAGAAATTCAAAAGGATTTTATAGACGAGCTGAGAAGAGTCTCTATAGATTAAGCAAAGTTCACAGAGTCTTTATAGACGATATGAAGGGTGTCCATAGATGATCTGACGGGATTATATACAAAATGAATGGAGAGTAGCTGTAGAGCTTCTGTAGCTATGCAATACGGCACGCAGGGTCCATAGACGAGATTTTATTATAAAAGACTTGAAGTTAGGCCCCCTAAAAATCGAAAATCTTTATCTGTACCTACCGAATCTTCCAGAAATGTCATCAAAACAAATGCCGTAAACCCGAAACGATTCTGTTGTGCCGGATAAATTAAATATCCCGTATAAGGGAAACTGCCATCATCACGCTGAGTCTTGGCCAAATAGTCCAGATCATTTCCAATGACTTGTTTCTCAATGGTCGTGATATATTTTTGGGACTTGATGAAAAATCGTGTGGTGTATGCCGTCAACCAGGTACTTGGCTCCGCATCTTTACGCTGGCCAAACAATCTATAGCCACCATTCTTATGGCGATATGTCAGCTGTTGTTGGTAACCCACTTCGATATATTGTTTTGCTTTGGCCACCAGTTTTGATTGTCGGTGATATTCACCCGTCGATTTCAGATACTGCAGTACCAAAACATTTGGAGCTAACTTTGCCATATTTTGTTCACCACAACCCGTGGGAAGATTTAACAAATCATTTAGATTTTCTAAGACCGATACCATTTGATCACCCACCACGGAAAGGGTTATAAATTCGGACTCAGGTACTATATGTTCGTCAATGGTAAGAGGTATTATTAGATCCCTGGGCTCGTTGGGTGTTACATTACAATATTGAGCCGTGTTAAATTCTTTGAGAATTCCTTCCGGTTCCACACGAAGTTTTTGTATTGTTGCATCATTTGGCGCGTAAGTTTGTGGCTGTGATTTTTAGGGTTATCTCCCCAATATGCCGGGGATTTATTAAAAAGGAAATGGTGGCAACACTGTTTGCAGCGATTGTCAAATGTTTACTATGTCTTCGATCCGACGAACCAACATCCTTATTGAAGATGGTAGATTCCATAAAATAGAATTCTTCTTTTTCATTGTAGAGGGTCACCTCGGTATCCACTTGTTCTTGGTTATGTCTGTTGGTCCATCAACAATTCCAAATCCAGTTTTTTCGTTGACCGTAAATGCTGTGATCCGCCAGGTGGTAATTGTGTCCGGAATCTGTAGCGTAAGCTGAGTGGTGTCATTGGTGCTGCAATATAAAAACGGAAATTATTTTATTGATTTTTTTGTGGGAGCAATCTCTCGATTGTCCTTACATTTCGTAATTCTCAAAAATCCAAGTTTCTGGAAAATTTTTACGAAATTTCAGAATTCGTGTTGGTACTGGGAGTATCATTGTTGGATCTGAAAATACCATAATATATAGTGTTTTTTTTTTTTTGTAGTTCAGTATATACAATATATCAACATACCTAACAATGGAACGAATTCATAATGGGCATTTGTCATGGTTATAACACCGGATAATAGCCCGGGTAGACCAAGGCTAAAAATGGAACACGACTAACATCATATTGCAGTGATGTAAGTATTTCATCTCTTTGTAGATCATATGATGGATCTAAGAGATAGACACCCAAATCGACCGCTAAAATACCCACCAACGATTTGGGTTGAGCCTTTAGTTCCAGCGTAACCTCTTCGCCCGGTTTCACTTGTTTGGGTGCCGTTAGGGATACCTACAAAAGTTATTCGATTGGAAATTCAAATTGATTAAGGGGCCTTATGGAGGAGGGCCGAAAATGGTGTCGTCTTACCTTATTTTCAAATTCCAATGGAAAATTAATCTTGATTTCCCGATAGCGCAACACACCAGCACCATCAACATAATGGACATAGACAAAGGCGTAGGGCACCATATCGATGGATGGTGTAATTTCTATGGTGTGGCTCTTTGGATTTGTTGGCAGGTCAATGTGTTCCATGTAAATAATATTGCTGTGGGCCACAATGGTATATACCAAATATGGTATACCATTCAACGACTGGATTTCAATTTTTACCGGCTCACCCAGTTGAGGCCTGTGGAAGTGGCATGGATATGGAGAAGCAGCAGAGAATCAATACATTGGAATATTATTTTCGGGTATAAAAACGTTATTCTACTTACTCTTTATTCAATATTTCCAATTTTAAAGGAAGTTCCGTTACATTAAACGTATAGGCTTCAAAGGAAGCCATATAGGACGTTCTGTGTACGGTGTTGCCATATCGAAAAATATATCTTGATTTGGAGTCATGTTCAAATTAAAATTTGTCTCACAATTCGCATCTAAATAGGCACTATAATTCCGGCCGCCATGTTCCATAATTAAGGGCGTGGTGTCATTATCTGCTATGGGCAAATCATTCCAATGTCTGACCTTTACCCCGAACTGATAGGGTACACCCTTTGCAAACTTTACCGTATAGTACATAATATATATTTGATATTCAGTATCCTGAATATCGATAAACATCGTTTCGTTCTTCGTCAGACCTGTGAATTTTTCTTTAAGCTCAACTTCCATATTAAGGCCACGCGCCTTCTGCAGCGACTCGCTATTATTCAGATGAAGTTCAACATTGAGTAAATCCTTAATCTCAAATTCCTTTTCCTCGAGCAGGATATTATCAGGGTCATGTTTCAGACTAATTTTCACCTGTCCTTCAACGTATTTGTCAAAAGTATGTTGGCCATAGATTACGGCTCGTATCGTCAGCTGTTCGCCACGGAAAATATAATGATCGGTTTCAATGTTAAGGCTAAATTTCGGCAGGAGATATCGTTGAACTTTTATTTTTTTCAAAGTTTGAAAATCATAACGTCCGCTAATATAGACACGGATTTGCCACTCGCCCATGACGGGATAACCAGACAATTGGAATTTGTTTTTATAGACACCTTTGGTCAGGGAGATATCCTTAAATTGTTTTACACGATTTTCGTTGGCATCCTGAAAACGGGGGGAGAGAACAAATTCAGCGCGGTTTATATAAGGTATATTTTTTCAAGGTATATCCAATCAGACACGGATTTTTTAAAGAATATTTTTTCCAGAACTATCCAAGGCGTGGATTTTTTAAAGAATTTTTTTTCTCGAGGACTATCCAAGGCGTGGATTTTTTAAAGAATATTTTTTCGAGGACTATCCGAGGCGTGGATTTTTTAAAGAATAGTTTTTCAAGGACTATCCAAGGCGTGGATTTTTTAAATAATATTTTTTCGAGGACTATCCAAGGCGTGCATTTTTTAAAGAATATTTTTTCGAGGACTATCCAAGGCGTGCATTTTTTAAAGAATATTTTTTCGAGGACTATCCAAGGCGTGCATTTTTTTAAAGAATATTTTTTCGAGGACTATCCAAGGCGTGCATTTTTTTAAAGAATATTTTTTCGAGGCGAAAATTTTATTAAAGAATATTTTTTCGAGGACTATCCAAGGCGTGGATTTTTTAAAGAATATTTTTTCGAGGTTCTGGCGATTGATGTAAGTGAACAAACACTGTATAGTTACGATTCGATTTAATGTAACCTGGTGCCACTACCGAATAATAACTGGTGGTGGAGGAGAGAAAAAAACTATTTTAGATGGATTCTTTTAGGAAAATCCTTTTAGTACCTTTGACTTGTCACAAGTAGGAAACGTCCCAGTAGTATAGATATATTTATTAGTAAATATTGCATTTTGAAAAACAAACGACTGTCGATTCGAAGTGCAGATGTGCTACTAATTAGTATTCATAATATTCGCAACTTTTATTTGTTATAATTGTCGCGTATGCTAATTCTCTGCCAGGAGATAACCTTTGTAATTCGCCACTATTATCGTGGGTCGGGTGACGTCTATTTCAGAAATTATCAGCACGGATTTCCCCTTCAGTGATTACAAACTTTTCATTTTATATCAGTAAATTTATACTTGACGAAGGTTTGAACGGCTAAATTTCGGCAGGAGATATCGTTGAACTTTTATTTTTTTCAAAGTTTGAAAATCATAACGTCCGCTAATATAGACACGGATTTGCCACTCGCCCATGACGGGATAATCAGACAATTGGAATTTGTTTTTATAGACACCTTTGGTCAGGGAGATATCCTTAAATTGTTTTACACGATTTTCGTTGGCATCCTGAAAACGGGGGGAGAGAACAAATTCAGCGCGGTTTATATAAGGTATATTTTTTCAAGGTATATCCAATCAGACACGGATTTTTTAAAGAATATTTTTTACAGAACTATCCAAGGCGTGGATTTTTTAAAGAATTTTCTTTCTCGAGGACTATCCAAGGCGTGGATTTTTTAAAGAATATTTTTTCGAGGACTATCCGAGGCGTGGATTTTTTAAAGAATAGTTTTTCAAGGACTATCCAAGGCGTGGATTTTTTAAATAATATTTTTTCGAGGACTATCCAAGGCGTGCATTTTTTAAAGAATATTTTTTCGAGGACTATCCAAGGCGTGCATTTTTTAAAGAATATTTTTTCGAGGACTATTCAAGGCGTGGATTTTTTAAAGAATATTTTTTTGAGGACTATAAGAGGCGTGGATTTTTTAAAGAATATTTTTTCGAGGACTATCCAAGGCGTGCATTTTTTTAAAGAATATTTTTTCGAGGACTATCCAAGGCGTGCATTTTTTTAAAGAATATTTTTTCGAGGCGAAAATTTTATTAAAGAATATTTTTTCGAGGACTATCCAAGGCGTGGATTTTTTAAAGAATATTTTTTCGAGGTTCTGGCGATTGATGTAAGTGAACAAACACTGTATAGTTACGATTCGATTTAATGTAACCCGGGGCCACTACCGAATAATAACTGGTGGTGGAGGAGAGAAAAAAAATAGTTTAGATGGATTCTTTTATGAAAATCCTTTTAGTACCTTTGGCTTGTCACAGATAGGAAACGTCCCAGTAGTATAGCAATATTTATTAGGAAATATTGAATTTTGAAAAACAAACGACTGTCGATTCGAAGTGCAGATGTGCTATTAATTAGTATTCATAATATTCGCAGCTTTTATTTGTTATAATTGTCGCGTATGCTAATTCTCTGCCAGGAGATAACCTTTGTAATGCAATGTAATTCGCCACTATTATCGTGGGTCGGGTGACGTCTATTTCAGAAATTATCAGCACGGATTTCCCCTTCAGTGATTACAAACTTTTCATTTTATATCAGTAAATTTATACTTGACGAAGGTTTGAACGTTGGTCAACCAATTCACGTGACTACGATTATGTTAGACCTTGAAAAAATATTCTTTGAAAAATCCATGCCTATGCTGGACCTTGAAAAAATATTCTTTAAGACATCCATCCCTGTATGATCCTTGATAAATAGTATTTAAAAAATCGATGCCTGTATTGTTTCGTAAAAAAATATATATTTTTTAAATATCCACGCCAATTATAGTTCATGAATTTAATACCCTTCCGCCCGCACCATAAGAAAGAAAACTTAATTTATTTATTGTTCTTCAACTACGGCAAAAATACACATTTATTTTTATTGAATTCAAAGTTCATTGCCATCTTGAGCTGCTTCTTTGTAAATATTATAGAAGACCGTATCGTGACGATTAACATCGTAATAGTCATAAATAATTATCGAAGTCGCTTTACGATGGACCACATCATGCATTTTATAGGCTAAAATATTTAAACAATTCTTGACATTTGCCTTTAGCTTCTCCGAATATACAATAATGGTTGTTGCGGAATTTTTCGTTTCGACCCTCTGGACAATTTCATTATCCATCAAATAATCGCTATCCTCTTCGTTGACACTGTACCCAGATGGTAGATTTATTTCCATGACAATCATATTTGTTGCCTCCGAGTTGGGTTCAATATAACTGAAACATATTTCCAAGGAAATTTCTCCGGGATTTAAGACCTCCACTTTGGGTTCGATTTGAAAATATTGAAATGTTTCAGCACCGGTGGTGTAATAGTGATAGGCCAATTGGAGTAGCGAGGTCCCCAGCCCGCTGATTTGAATTTCCAACAAGCGTGTTGCTTTGGGTAACTGGAAAAAAATAAAGAAAGAAAAGGAATATCGGAGATCAAAGATTGTTCTCTAAAGACCACTGTCTCAGAGATAGAGCTAAAAAGACCCATTTTCAACTTCATTTTATAAAGATTCCTTGTCCAGCTCCTTTATAAGACGCCAATTAACTCATCTGTAAACACGCCCTTCAGATAGTCGATAAAAACGATATAGACCGTCGATAAAATCACCCTTCAGAGCGTCGATAACACCGTCCTTCCTAACGTCGATAAAGACAAATTAAGTTCGTATATAAATACAGCCTGACATTACCTTGTCAAAAAGCCTCCATCCTTCCTATATACTCCCCACAGCTATACCGAGCTGACTCCCTTCAGCTCACCTATAAATAATCCCTTCAGCTAGTCTGACCTGACTCTCTTAAGGTCATATATACCCCATACATCTCGTCTATAGATTCCCTTCAGTTCTACTACAGAGACTCCCTGATTCAGCTCGTCTATAGAGACTCCCTGCTTCAGCTCGTCTATAGAGACTCCCTGCTTCAGCTCGTCTATAGAGACTCCCTGCTTCAGCTCGTCTATAGAGACTCCCTGCTTCAGCTCGTCTATAGAGACTCCCTGCTTCAGCTCGTCTATAGAGACTCCCTGCTTCAGCTCGTCTATAGAGACTCCCTGCTTCAGCTCGTCTATAGAGACTCTCTGCTTCAGCTCATCTATAGAGACTCCCTGCTTCAGCTCATCTATAGAGACTCCCTGCTTCAGCTCGTCTATAGAGATTCCCTGCTTCAGCTCGTGTATAGAGACTCCCTGCTACAGCTCGTCTATAGAGACTCCCTGCTACAGCTCGTCTATAGAGACTCCCTGCTTCAGCTCGTCTATAGAGACTCCCTGCTTCAGCTCGTCTATAGAGACTCCCTGCTTCAGCTCATCTATAGAGACTCCCTGCTTCAGCTCATCTATAGAGACTCCCTGCTTCAGCTCGTCTATAGAGACTCCCTGCTTCAGCTCGTCTATAGAGACTCCCTGCTGCAGCTCGTCTATAAAGACTCCCTGCTGCAGCTCGTCTATAAAGACTCCCTGCTTCAGCTCGTCTATAGAGACTCCCTGCTTCAGCTCATCTATAGAGACTCCCTGCTTCAGCTCATCTATAGAGACTCCCTGCTTCAGCTCGTCTATAGAGATTCCCTGCTTCAGCTCGTGTATAGAGACTCCCTGCTTCAGCTCGTGTATAGAGACTCCCTGCTTCAGCTCGTGTATAGAGACTCCCTGCTACAGCTCGTCTATGGAGACTCCCTGCTGCAGCTCGTCTATAGAGACTCCCAGCTTCAGCTCGTCTATAGAGACTCCCTGCTTCAGCTCGTCTATAGAGACTCCCTGCTTCAGCTCGTCTATAGAGACTCCCTGATTCAGCTCGTCTATAGAGACTCCCTGATTCAGCTCGTCTATAGAGACTCCCTGATTCAGCTCGTCTATAGAGACTCCCTGATTCAGCTCGTCTATAGAGACTCCCTGATTCAGCTCGTCTATAGAGACTCCCTGATTCAGCTCGTCTATAGAGACTCCCTGATTCAGCTCGTCTATAGAGACTCCCTGATTCAGCTCGTCTATAGAGACTCCCTGATTCAGCTCGTCTATAGAGACTCCCTGATTCAGCTCGTCTATAGAGACTCCCTGCTTCAGCTCGTCTATAGAGACTCCCTGCTTCAGCTCGTCTATAGAAACTCCCTGCTTCAGCTCGTCTATAGAGATTCCCTGCTTCAGCTCGTGTATAGAGATTCCCTGCTTCAGCTCGTGTATAGAGACTCCCTGCTTCAGCTCGTCTATGGAGACTCCCTGCTTCAGCTCGTCTATGGAGACTCCCTGCATCAGCTCGTCTATAGAGACTCCCTGCATCAGCTCGTCTATAGAGACTCCCGGCTTCAGCTCGTCTATAGAGACTCCCTGCTTCAGCTCGTCTATAGAGACTCCCTGCTTCAGCTCGTCTATAGAGACTCCCTGCTGCAGCTCGTCTATAAAGACTCCCTGCTGCAGCTCGTCTATAAAGACTCCCTGCTGCAGCTCGTCTATAAAGACTCCCTGCTGCAGCTCGTCTATAAAGACTCCCTGCTGCAGCTCGTCTATAGAGACTCCCTGCTTCAGCTCGTCTATAGAGACTCCCTGCTTCAGCTCGTCTATAGAAACTCCCTGCTTCAGCTCGTCTATAGAGATTCCCTGCTTCAGCTCGTGTATAGAGATTCCCTGCTTCAGCTCGTGTATAGAGACTCCCTGCTTCAGCTCGTCTATGGAGACTCCCTGCATCAGCTCGTCTATAGAGACTCCCTGCATCAGCTCGTCTATAGAGACTCCCGGCTTCAGCTCGTCTATAGAGACTCCCTGCTTCAGCTCGTCTATAGAGACTCCCTGCTTCAGCTCGTCTATAGAGACTCCCTGCTTCAGCTCGTCTATAGAGACTCCCTGCTTCAGCTCGTCTATAGAGACTCCCTGCTGCAGCTCGTCTATAAAGACTCCCTGCTGCAGCTCGTCTATAAAGACTCCCTGCTGCAGCTCGTCTATAAAGACTCCCTGCTGCAGCTCGTCTATAAAGACTCCCTGCTGCAGCTCGTCTATAAAGACTCCCTGCTGCAGCTCGTCTATAAAGACTCCCTGCTGCAGCTCGTCTATAAAGACTCCCTGCTTCAGCTCCTCTATAGAGACTCCCTGCTTCAGCTCGTGTATAGAGACTCCCTGCTTCAGCTCGTCTATAGAGACTCCCTGCTTCAGCTCGTCTACAGAGACTCCCTGCTGCAGCTCGTCTATAGAGACTCCCTGCTTCAGCTCGTCTATAGAGACTCCCTGCTTCAGCTCGTCTATAGAGACTCCCTGCTTCAACTCGTCTATAAAGACTCCCTGCTACAGCTCGTCTATAGAGACTTCCTGCTACAGCTCGTCTATAGAGACTCCCTGCTGCAGCTCGTCTATAGAGACTCCCTGCTGCAGCTCGTCTATAAAGAGAGATTCCATCACCTGGTCTATGGAGACTCCCATCAGCTAGACTATAGAAACTCCCTTCAGCTCATCTATAAAGGCTCCCTCCCTTAAAAATTTCCTTGTTCTCGCCTGTGAAGACTTAGCTCACCTGTAAAGACGCCCTTCATATCGCCTGTAAATACGCCCCTTAACTCTCTTAAAAAGACGCCTTTCAATTGATATATAATAATAATATAATACCGCCCTTGACGTCCTTTAACTTGGTTGTAACATGGACATTTAGCTCGGCAATTCTAGTCGTATATAAAGACGCCTCAGGTCGCCTATAAATGAACACGGCCTGCATTGCAGCTTACCTACTTTCACTACATAGAGACGCCCTGCCTCCTGCTCTTCTAATTGAAGACACCCTGTCTCTCACCCGCTCGCCTATTTAGAGACGCCCTCGCTCTTTATCTCGTCTAAATGAAAACGCCCTATTAGCTCACCTAAATATAGACCAACAAACTGACATTGCCTCAACTCACCTATATAAAAACGTCCTGCTTTCACTGCACCTATTATGACCTCATTTTATTTATTCTTTATTTCTTCCCTACTATGACCCCATTTTATTCTTCTTTTTTTCCATTCCCTTACCTCTTCCGTTTGTAGTACTTTGACATTATTTTCATTCACAATTATTTCACCGACTTCCAGCACCTGTCTATCTCCATCCATTGCTGTATAGTTAACCAGGATATTAATGTCACCACCGGTCTTATATTTCATGGAATATTTAATTATGGCCTGCAGTCCCACCACTGTATCCTGACTAGATTTGAATCCACCTTTTTCGTTACGTTGTCGGGTTAACCATTTAAAAATCCCCTTACAATCTTCCTCAGCATTACCAGCCTCTAAGAGGGCGCTTAAGATATAGCCTGTGATTTCGACATCCTTTGCCTTGTTCCGATCATTTTGAGTCCACCACACCGAATCATTGGCCACCTGCTTTTGTGATAATAATTTGTCGAGAATCTTTTTGGAATTTGATTTATCTTTGGCCATTTGTAGGGTCACCGCCATAATGGAAAGAGCATACAGATCATTGATTTGGTCCAAATGTTCCCTGAGGAATCCTAGACCCCTTTCAATGGTTGTTGTGTAATTGCGGGCGTATTTCTGAAATGAAAAGAAAAGCAAATTTTTATGAACTATGGGTCAAGTTGAAGGATGACCTCACCTGTTCCTCCATGAAAGTCATTAACACAAATGCCGTAAACCCATAACGATTCTGCTGTGCGGGATAAATTAAATATCCCGTATAGGGAAAACTGCCATCATCACGTTGAGCCTTGGCCAAATAGTCCAGACCACTTTCAATGATATGCGATTCCATGGACATGGTATATTTCAGGGACTTGATGAAAAATCGTATGGTATATGCTGTCAACCAGGTACTGGGTTCCGTATCTTTACGCTGACCAAACACACTATAGCCACCATTCTTGTGACGATATGTCAGCTGTTGTTGAAATCCGATTTCAATGTAACGCCTTGCCTTCGCCACCAATTCTCGTTCTTTGTGATACTGACCCGTTGATCTTAGATACTGTAGCACCAGAACATTTGGAGCAAAGTTGGCCATATTTTGTTCTCCACATCCAGTGGGCTGGCGTAACAAATCATTCAGATTCTGTAAGACCGGTACCATATTATCACCCACCACGGACATGGTAATATATTCCGAATTGGGTATAATTTCAGCATCCGAAATATTTATGGGATATGAAAACTCAATCGGTGCATTTGGTACGACATTACTGAATACGGCCTCATTAACTTTTATCAAAATACCCTCCGGTTCCACACGAAGCATTTCAATGATGCCATCATTGGCAAGGGAATTTGTAGCCGTAACTTGAAGTCTGATCTTACCCACTTGCCGGGGATTTATTAAAAATGCAGTAGTGGCAACACTATTTGCAGCGATTTTCAATTTTCTACTACGTATTTGATCCGACGAACCAACATCCTTATTGAAGATGGTAGATTCCATAAAATAGAATTCTTCTTTTTCATTGTAGAGGGTCACCTCGGTATCCACCGGTTCCTGCAGATAATTGTGTATTAGTATGGGTATGCTGACAATTTCACCACGTTTAACGGCATAGGGTAGATTGAGGCTAATAAAAAAGGGTTGTATTGTCGTTATGTCGGTCGGTCCATCAACAATGCCAAAACCGGTTTTTTCGTGCACCGCAAATGCTGTGACCCGCCAAGTGGTAATTGTATCGGGGATATTAAGGGTTAGCTCGGTGGTGTCATTGGTGCTAGAAGACATGAAGTGAAGTTATTAGTTTGAGGAATTTGAATCCCCCCATTTTTCTTACATTTCATAATTTTCAAAAATCCAAGTTTCAGGAAAATCTTTGCGAAATCTTAGCCTTGAAATATGAACCGGGCTGCGATCGGATGTAACTGGAAATACAAATACGGATTATAGAGATATTTGTCAGATTATTATTACTGGTTGGCAACTACTTACAATGTAACGGTACAAATTCATAATGAGCATTTGTCATTGTTATAACCCCAGATAATAGACCCGGATAGACTAAGGCCAAAAACGGAAGACCGCTAACATCCTCCCGCAATGATCCAAGTATATCATCTTTATGCAGATCATATGATGGATCTAATAGATAAACACCCAAATCGACAGCTAAAATACCCACCAAAGAAGCAGGTTGAGCTTTCAGTTCCAGGGTTACCTCTGCGCCGGGCTTAACACGTTTGGGCGCCATAACGGCAATCTGAAAAAAAATGTTTATTGACTAACATTTTAATAAAAATAATTTATAAATATTAGAAAAAAGAAACAAATTAACTGGTCAGTCGAAAATGGAGTATATTGGTCCAGATTTTCATATTGCCTCCTATATAAAGGTTCCGCTTCGTTTTCAGTATTTTGAAGCTTGCAGCGGTTTTTTCTTCAATCAAAAAGGCTGTAATTTGGTATTCCGGATTCTTGAAGCCTAAAAAACATCTGTGCAGGAAATTTTCAATTTAGGTCCATGTTTCGACATAGGCCGCGTATAACGGTTCCGCCAATTTGTGGTTATTTTGAAGGTTTTAGTTTGCATTTTCCCACCGAGGCGACTATAATTTGATATTCCGGATTCTGGGAGGATGAAAAATATCTATGTAGAAAATTTTCAATTTAGGTCCATATTTTGACATAGCCTCAATATAAGGGTCCCATCCTATTTTTCAGTATTTTTAATTCTTTTTTGTGTCCATTTCCGACTATTTGAACTGTAACTGTCCATGGGCTGTCACGGTTCAGTAAATTACTGCCCCTTCGGTGGAAAAATGCGACTAAACCAAAAATCGGCGGAACAGTATTTTTGGTTATTTCGCAGGTATTAGTCAGATTTTCCCACCGAAGGGACAGTAATTTTGGTATTCCGGGATCTTGGAGGTTGAAAAACATCTATGATGAAAAATTATCAATTTAGGCCCCTGTTTTGTCATAGCCTCCATATAGGCGTCCCACTCCATATTCAGTATTTTGAAGTTTTTTTGACGTCATTTTCCGACCGAATGGGCTGTAGTTTGACAGAAAGTGATAGACCTCATCGGTATATTTCCCATTTCTTGACATTGCCCCCTATAAAGGTCCCATTCCGTTTTGGCTATTTTGATGATTTTAGCCGCATTTTCAAACCGACGGAGCTATAAATCGGCATTCAGGGTTTTTGAAGGGTTTATGCTGAAAATTATCAATATTGGCCCATGTTTGGACATATTACCCATATAAAGGTCCCGCCAATTTTTAGCTATTTTTTGAAGTTTTTTTTCGCATTTTTCCATCGAAGAGAAAACGCTGCGGGTTCTTGGAAGGTGCATAAAATGATCTATTTTATTTATAGGTCCATGTTTTGACCCCATGTAAATGTCCCGCCACATTTCCGGTATTTTGAAGTTTTTAGTCGTATTATCCGACCGAAACTACCGTTATTTTGCATTTCGGATTCTTGGAGGGGGATAAATATCTCTGCAGAAAATGTTCGGCCCCAATACTGCTACCAAAATAACGGTCCCGACGCATTTTTGATTTTTTTTTTTTTTTTTTTTGAATTTTTGTGCGACATTTTATCATCTCTGCAGAAAATGTTCGGCATTCTGATAAGGCCCCAGCAGCATCATGGCATCCCGTTTTCGTTATTTTTTAAGGTTTTAGCCGTATTTTCCCACCAAAGTAGCTGTAATTTGGCTTCCCGTATTAATGGTGAATAAAAACAATGTATTTTCCGATTATTTTTTCAATATAGGTCCAAATGTTTAAACATCACCCATACAAAGGCCCCGTTTAATTTTGAAGCGCTGTTTTCCAATCTGAAGGTCATAAAACATAGTCTCCCAATAAAAGTCCCTACCGATTTATGTAAATTAAAATGCGCACCACAGGGTTCGGTCAAGGCCGAACATTACGAAGTTTTCACCAACTTACGTACCTTATTTTCAAATTCCAATGGAAATGTCAACTTCATTTCACTATAACGATAATTACCCTCATCCACATAATGGACATAGACAAAGGCGTAGGGTACCATTTCTATAGAGGGGGTAATTTCAATAACATGACGCCTTGGCTTCATGGGTAAATCAACGAATTCCGTATAAATAATATTGGCATGGGCCACAATGCTATACACCAAATATGGCATATCCTTTGTAGAGTTGACCTCAATTCGCACAGGTCTACCTAAAAGGGGCCTGCAGGAAATAGACTTAGGTTATTATAATAATTTACAAAAAATTTCCCTACTTACTTTGTCTCCAGTAGAGTTAATTTTATATCGGGTTCCGTTTTATTACCCTTATACGGTTCATAGGCATAGATATTTGCCATGGTGTAAGTGGCATTTTGATAACGGAAAACATGATTCGAATTTGGATCATGTTCAAATTGAAATATGGTCTCGCCATTTGCATCTAAATAGGCGCTATAATTTCTGCTGCCATGTTGCATAGTCACAGGTGTACTACTATCCTCAATATTTTCGTAGTTCCAAGTTTTAACGCTTGCCGTCAACTGATATGGCTTACCTTTGGCAAATAGAATGTAATTCGAATCCACATTAATAAAATAGGGATCATCATGAAGGCGAATAAATTGGGAATGATTTCTGATTTGTCCTGTCCATTTTTCCATTAAATCGACTCTCAGACTTATACCCCAGGCTTGGCGTATGAGATCGGTAACATTGAGTTTGAACTCAATATTGAGTAGATCTTTTATTTGAAACTCTTTTTCGTCCAACACAATATCCTTGGGTACCTGTACCAGTTGTGCCCGAACTTGACCCTCTACATATTTATCAAATGTATATTGGCCATAGACCCGGGCCGTTATTGTTATCGGATCTTCCAGAATAATATCACTTTGCGTTTCAATGTAGACACTAAATTTGGGCAAGATGTATTTTTGAACTTTTATCTGCTTCGTGGTCTCGAAATCAAAACGACCACTCAAATAGACTCGCAGATGCCATTCTCCCATTACAGGGTGTTCCGACAGTTGAAATTTATTTTTATAGACTCCTTTGGTGAGGCGAATATCTTTGAATTGTTTCACACGATTATCATTGCCATCCTGAAAAGAAAGACAGAATTTTTAAGGAAGGACCAGGATAAGCGTGGATTTTCTAAAGAATATTTTTTCAAGAACCAGGATAAGAGCGAATTTTGTAAAGAATATTTTTTCAAGAACCAGGATAAGAGCGAATTTTGTAAAGAATATTTTTTAGTACCAACAGAGGCGTGGATTTTTTAAAGATTTTTTTTCAAGGTTCAAAAGAGGCGTGGATTTTTTAAAGATTATTTTTTCAAGGTTCACAAGAGGCGTGGATTTTTTAAAGATTATTTTTTCAAGGTTCACAAGAGGCGTGGATTTTTTAAAGATTATTTTTTCAAGGTTCACAAGAGGCGTGGATTTTTTAAAGATTATTTTTTCAAGGTTCACAAGAGGCGTGGATTTTTTAAAGATTATTTTTTCAAGGTTCACAAGAGGCGTGGATTTTTTAAAGATTATTTTTTCAAGGTTCACAAGAGGCGTGGATTTTTTAAAGATTATTTTTTCAAGGTTCACAAGAGGCGTGGATTTTTTAAAGATTATTTTTTCAAGGTTCACAAGAGGCGTGGATTTTTTAAAGATTATTTTTTCAAGGTTCACAAGAGGCGTGGATTTTTTAAAGATTATTTTTTCAAGGTTCACAAGAGGCGTGGATTTTTTAAAGATTATTTTTTCAAGGTTCACAAGAGGCGTGGATTTTTTACAGGTTCACAGGAGGCGTGGATTTTTTACAGGTTCACAAGAGACGTGGATTTTTTAAAGATTATTTTTCAAGGTTTTTCACGGATTTTTTAAAGATTGTTTTTTCAACGACCGATAGAGGCGTGGATTTTCTCAAAGTATATTTCTTCTTACCGTAATATCAACCCTTATTGGTTCCGATATCTGCAACGGCCTCGTGTGTTCATCCAGCAGCACAACTCGAAATTGCACCACATCACCAGGTTTATAAACTGCTTTATCGGTTTGTATGTAAATTTTCGGACCACCACTTTCAAATGCCTTTAGAGTCGTTTCGTTGTAGAATCTCAAACCGCTTACCCCCTCAATAATTAATTTATGTTCACCAGATGATAATTTTGGTGGAAGAAATGTTATCGCCTGACTTTCAAATGGTTTTAAAAATAATTCCTTTTCAAATCCGTATGTGGGTCCTTCGAGGTAAATATTTGTTTTAACCGGTTCGGGTGATTCATGCAACGTAATGTGTACCGTATAGTTGCGATTTGATTTAATATAGCCGGGAGCAATTAGGGAATAATAGCTGGTGAAGAAGAGGAAAAATTAAAGAAAATTACATATTTTTTATAAAGCGGAATATTTTCTTAGAGGATTGGAGGGCATTTTAGGCCAAATTTAGAATTTACCCTTGACTAGTCACAAATATAACACAAGCGAATAAATAAGCGATTTGTATTAATAACTGTGGCATATTGTTTATTGAATTTGCGGTTTTTGCGGAAACCGTCCGTCTATCTCGTCCGACTGCAGATGCACAACTGATAGCTAATCATAAGGGAGACCATTGTTTTGATTTCTTGACGCCGGTATATATTTTGCAATAGACAACTATATAAATATACATATTTAATAAACTAGAACATCGATTAGTTTTGAAAAACAAATCTGATTAAATTATGGAATTGCTATCAATGCACTGCATAATTTGTCCGAAGTGACGAATTGTTTTTCTCAATGAGAGAAAGAGAGGGAGAGTAAGCTGGACTTCCTTAATGAAATATGAGTTTTTTTCTTAAGGATTGCATTTTCTGAAACATTTTACTCAGAGCCCAGCTGATAAGAGGTCAATAAAAGTGCCTAGCACATGTCTCATGCCGTTTGCGACACAATATATTCGTCAGAGACTCCATAGTTCATATACACATTCGTGATCTGAATTAAATTCTATACCGATGAAGCTTTTAATATTTAAGATTGAAAAGTGATGTTTAGTAAAAGTTCCGAATATGTTCGGTAAAAGGCATTGCCCTATTTTCGGTATTTTGAAGGTTATAGCCATATTTTAAATCAAGGGGCTGTAATATGGCATTCCTTCCTGACTTCGCAGCAATTTCTGTATATATTTCAGTACGCTGTGAAAAATTTCGTCTCAATCGGCTAATCCTTGGGAGTCGATTTCCACAATACTTCACATACATCAATATGGACCTATTTCAGTACGTTGTGCAAAATTTCGTCTCGATCGGCCAGTCCTTGGGAGTTTGGTGCATCATTTATATAAAATCGGACGGCTATATCTAAATCTAAACCGATTCCCACAATACTTCACAGACATCAATATGGACCTATTTCACTACGTTGTGTAAAATATTTTTTTCAATCTGCCAATCCTTGGGAGTTTGGTGCACCATTTACATAAAATAAATATGTCGGAGCTATATATAAATCTGAACCGATTTCAACAAAAATTCGCATACATCATTATGGACATATTTCAGTTCGCTGTGTAAAATTTCGTCTCAGTCGGCCAGTCCTTGGGAGTTTGGTGCATCATTTATATAAAATCGGGCGAAACTATATATGGGAGCTATATCTAAATCTCAATTGATTTTCTTCAATTTCAATAAGGTTCGTCCTTAGTCCAAATAAGTGAGTCGTGCTAAATTTCATCCGAATCGGATGATAATTGCGACCTGTAGTTTGTTCACAAAAATACATGGACAGACAGACGGACGGGCAGACGGACATTCATAAATCAACCCAGAAAGTGATTCTGTTCATATTCTCAAAAGGAACCATGCCGTTCCTTTTGCCTGTTATAAACAAGGGTCAAATTCCATAGACCTCCGCAAACCATAGGCTGAGGGTGTTACTTTTTATACCCTTCACCACACTGTGGTACAGGGTATTATGTCTTTGTGCATATGTTTGTAACAGGCAAAAGGAAACGAGATAGACACATGGTTCCTTTTGAGAATATGCATAGAATCACCTTCTGAGTCGATTTATGCATGTCCGTCCGTCTGTAGATGTTAAATTGTAAACAAAGTACAAGTCGCATTTATGATCCGAATTGGATGAAATTTGGCACCGGTAGTCTATTTGGCCCAAGGACGAACCCTATTGAAATTGGGAAAAATCGGTTCAGATTTAGATATAGCTCCCATATATATATTTAACCGATTTAATGTAAATTGTCCCTATATATCTTTCGATTTGAACGAAATTTGGTACAGCCTAATCATTTAGGTCTAGAATGATGTCTACCAAGTTTCGTGAAAATCGGCCCAGATTTAGATATAGCTCCCATATATAGTTTCGTCCGATTTCATGTAAATGGTGCACCAAAGTCCCTATATATCTTTCGATTTACACGAAATTTGACATAACGTACTGAATTGAGCCTAGAGTGATGTCTGCCAAGTTTCGTGAAAATCGGTCCAGATTTAGATATAGCTCTCATATATAGATTCGTCCGATTTCTTGTAAATGGTGCACCAAAGTCCCTATATATCTTTCGATTTGCACGAAATTTGGTATAACGTGCTGAATTGAGCCTAAAGTGATGTCTGCCAAGTTTCGAGAAAATCGGCCCAGGTTTAGATATACCTCCCAAATATATGTTCGTCCGATTTCATGTAAAATGTGCCCCAAAGTCCCTATATATCTTGCGATTTGCACGAAATTTGGCATAACGTACTGAATTGAGCCTAGAGTGATGTTTGCCTTGTTTCGTGAAAATCGGTCCAGATTTAGATATAGCTCCCATTTATTATAAATTGATTTTAAGTAATTGACGCACCAAGGAACCAATAGGCTGATAGGAACAAAACGTTCTAAAATTACTCCTCATGTTAGTCAGAATAGAATTACGTAGTTGCGTTTTCTAGAAGTACAGATATAGCCCAACGGATGAACTATTTATATTTGTTTGAAGTCGATTTACATTCTTTATGGATAGATCTAGGTAGATTCACATTTAGATAAATATCAGATATTTCATTTCATCCAATTTCATTATAATAATCCTGTTTAACATACCCATAGTGGTGAAGGGTATCATATAGTCGGCCCTGTCCTACTTTACTACTTTCCTTACGGGTTTTAATTGTTTTTTTTAATACATTTTAAGGACTCAATCAGCAAAGACCCGAAAGCTCAGAATATATATCAAATTTCAAAGATCATGAAATAAAAACAATATGGCGCCCAACGTGATGAAATAACTTAGACTAGCTTAGTTCAGTGGATATGGGACAAAGCAAAACAAAAGACCGAAAACTGACCATAAAAATAACACTAAGAGAACAAAGATGTCTTTATGCAAAACAGACGACGAAAAACGGACAACACTTGGCGTAAAATCTGAAAAATACCGCCAATGGGTTGGGACCTTTATATGGTGGCAATTTCAAAATTTTCTGTTCCACCAATTGCTAAATTGCATTCCGACAAAGTCCTTTATACAGGAACTTAAAACAGAGCAAACTTTCTCTTTCGGTATTGCATCTCCAACATTATGCACAAGAGCACCCACGATGTCGTTATCATTTCACATTCGCCCTAATCAAAGCAGCTTATCGAAACATATTCTGCCCGAGAACAAATAATCGCAAATAACATCTACAATGGTTAAAAAATAAGCCTTCAAACTTCTAATACCGAAAATTGGGCGGGCGCTATGACAATATGGGCGCTATGACAAAACATTTAAACACTATTCCTAATTTTCCCAAAGATCTACTTCAGTCTCCAAAAAGAAAAATTAATTTATCGTATTTATAAATGTGGAAAAGAACTTTAGCTAATTTTGGAGTACTTCCAGCACTGTGAACGAGATATGTATTGTCAACCTTGTAATGGATTATATGTCCATTAGATTTAAGAATCTAAACACTCTATTGGAAATTCGAAATTGTAGGTATACGAAAACGAATTTGAGATGACCATATTAAATCTACAATATATCTACAATATTACTGGGTCAACGTTTAGGAACAAACCCCCCAATGTCTCCGTCGAATAATTTATGTACATTGAAATTAGATATTTTTCAATTTCCCCTTTTAAACCACAAAAAAGGAATTGTCTTCGAATAGTTCGAAAAAAATATTTGTGTAATGGCAACGTAATGGGATATGTTCACACAGAGCCTACACCGAAAGAAATTTCAATAAACGATATGAATACAAAAGACTCTTAGGTTAGGTTGAAAAGAGGGGTGGATGTGATGGATACCACCACATGTCCAACATGAGAAGGACATACACTTAAGCCATATGAGGCCTGTTGTGCGCTCTAGATGTGCGGAGAAAGTACAAATCAAGAATTAGTGAAAGTGTATATTAATAAAGAAAAACATTTGGATTTGATTCCCTATGAATCTAGGAATTCCGTGTTTTTTGCGAACTCCTGCAGTCTTTTCCATTCACACCCCCTCAGATCGCTTAGTCCGTGAACAGTGTCATTTTGCAAAAATTGTCTCCGAAGGCATGTCTCCTGCAGCCTTTTCCATTCACACCCCCTCAGATCGCTTAGTCCGTGAACAGTGTCATTTTGCAAAAATTGTCTCCGAAGGCATGTAAATGCTGGGCAATGGCATAGGAAATATTCCAGCGTTTCACTGTCTTCCCCACACGCTCTGCACTCGTTACTTCCTTCGCATCCAATCTTGAGTAGCTGTGCCTTCAGGCCGAGGTGTCCCGTCAGAACTCCCGTCAGTCGGCTTATTTCTTTTTTGTTTAGCGTTAGGATTTGCTTAGTTTTGTCTTCACTTGGGTCGCCCCATAAGATTTTGGCGATTTTTCCTGTCCCCTCATTATCCCAAAGGGTTTTGTGGGTCTCATGTGCCCATTCCCTCTTTTCTTGGCGTGTTTCGCTAAAGGGTCTGGCAGTATACACCTCTATTGTGGGTAGTGCAATGGCACTCCTGGCTAGTTGATTTGTTATCTCGTTGCCTATGATTCCTTGGTGACCCGGTACCCATATAATTCGTACAGGTCCTTGTTGTGAGAAATCATTATTGGTTTTTATACATTCCAGTATAGTTTTGGATTTAACTGTTCTGGAAGATATTGCCTTTATAGCTTGCTTGCTTGCTGTCCGTAATAATATTTACTGTATTTTGTCTTTGGTTTGAAATTAACCAGTTAAGACACTCTGTTATAGCTTGAACCTCCGCCTGTATGATCGTGCTGTGATCTGTAAGACGAAGAGAAATTTCGGTACCCTGTTCTTCGATAAAAAGTCCCGGTCCAGTTTTTCCTCCTAGTCAAGAGCCATCCGTGTAGCAACAGGCATCTGAACTAGTGTTCCGCTAAAAAAGACTCGTGGTATTTCGTGGTTCCATCTGGAACCTGAAAAATACCGAGAATAGGGTGCATCCTTTATATGTACGATATGTCATAAAATGGAAATGTATCGAAAAATATCTGAAGTAACCTGGAATGCCAAATTACAGACACTTCGATTTGAAAATACAGCTAACGCCTACAAACTACCAAATATGGGGCGGGACTTTCAGCTGCGGGCTTTTAAAATTGCCCACCTCCGAGAACAAATAATCGAGAACAAATAACATCTACACTGGTAAAAAATAAGCCTTAACATTTCTAATACCGAAAATTGGGCGGGCGCTATGACAAAACATTAAAAAACTATTCCTAATTTTCCCAAAGATCTACTTCAGTCTCAAAAAAGAAAACCTAATTTATCGCCTTTTCACAGTGTATCAACAAAAAAAAGCCTCAATATTGCTTCAACCTAAACATATGACCAACTATAACATACCGAACCATAAAATGCTTATTTTACATATTCACAATGCAATTAAACTCTAATGCAGAATGCCCAGGAAGGGAACTTGTCGTGAGTACGTTTGCTATGACCTTGAAATGCCAATTATGTTTGGTTTTCAGAGAAATGCAAAACGAAAAGAGAACATGTTCGCTGACACGTTAATAATCCGTGCTGCATATTTGTTGTCATTTGAGGGGGTTGCTCTGTTCCGAGAGATAAGTATGGGGGCTAGTAGGAATTCTAATGGGCAGATGTGTAAAATTTTTAAGTTAGTTTTATAAAAAAATGTTTAATTTCAACATTGAAATCTACTTTGTTTTAGATTTCAATATGGCGCCCAACGCCAAATCAACATTATTCTATGAAAATCAAAGTTTTGAACTCATTTGGCCTCTGTTGGACATTGAAAAAATATTATTTATAAATCCACGCGTAGGGGATGATAGATACCAAGCAACGGCTCTGATTGGACATGGCGAAGTCCAGGCTTATCTTCATCCCTCTTTTTTCTCAATTGTGGACACTGACCTCCCCCGTGGTGCCACCTGGGGTAGCTATTTTCATCACCCCATGAAATAGTGAGCTAATATGTGCCACGAGTTCACCCATAAGAACTATAAAAAATGGTTGAGGGTTTGTTGCCCACACTCGGAAAACCGAACCTACTATGAAAAAGCAAAGAAAAAGAAAACCAAACCCACCTAATGTTGACGAAACCCGCAAACGTATAAAGAACCGCGATCTGCGAAACTGCACTTGAAATATGCGCACGTTGTACAGAACTGGCGCAGTGTTCGCTTTGACAGATGTACTCAAGAAGTACAAAGCCGATATTATTGCCTTACAGGAAATGTGATGGAAAGGCCCTGGCGTAAGTAAATCAGATGATTACGCCCTGTATTACAGCTGCCTTGAAACGAGACGTGAATTTGACTCCGGATTTATGGTTAACAGGAGAATAAAAGACCTCGTCTCCAGATTCATTCCAGTAGATGAGCGAATTGCTATAATCCGCGTAAAACCGAAGTTCTTCTACATCAGTCTTATTTGCGCCCATGCTCTGACCGAAGACAAAGATGAACAGACCAAAGACATATTTTACGAGCGCCTATAAACAGTATATGACCGTTGCCCTGGCCATGACATTAAACTTCTGCTAGGAGATTTTAATGCATAAACCGGGAAGGGAAAATATCTTTGCCCCACCGTCGGAAAATTCAACCTACATGAAAAAACATCAGACAACGGCATGAGGTTGATTGACTTCGCGGCAGCAAAAAACATGGTAGTTAGCAACACCAGATTCAAGCATCTCGATATACACAAGGCCACTTGGATTTCTCCCGATCGAACAACAAGAAATCAAATCGATCATGTTGAGATAGACGGAAGGCATTCATCCTTGTGGCAGCCAAGGTACGCACCCGTCTTAATGTAGCAGCAAAGATGCGATATAATGTAACACGGAAATTTGACGTCGAAAAGCTGCAAACACAACAGATAGCAGAACCCTACTCCGCTCAACTTACCCAACTGCTTGACGAAATCACCCTTGGTCCCGATAATAATATGGCAGAGAATTGTCCACTCCCTAGAAACTGCAGCAAAAGTAACACTTGGGTACCAAAGACCACCATCAAGAAATCCGTGGTACGATCAGGAGTGTCGTAATGCTATATATACGAAATACGCAGCGTATAGAGTAACCCTGCGGACAGTAGCAACACGTAATGCGATGGAGAAAATGAGAGAGGAGAAACGTATTTTCTGAAAAAAGAAGAAAGAGAAAGAAAAATGTGAGCGTGAGCAAATCGAGATGTATAGGAGTCAGAATGAAGTCCGAAAATTCGGGTAAAACACCAAACCGAAGTCTTTGGTGCAGGCACATGCTCCTGTAGAGATGAAGAAGAAAACCTGGTGACAGATACAGACAGCGTGCTGAGGATCTGGAAGGAGCATTTTGAAAAACTTCTGGTATCAAATAGTAGCGGTGAAAAGGATACCCTAGAACCAATAATAGATGACGGTATAGAGTGTATACCACCTAGCCAAGATAAAGTCAGAATAGCTATCATTCGGTTGAAGAATAATAAAACAGCAGGTGCCGATGGGTTACAAGCCGAACTATTCAAGACTGGTGGTCAGATGCTGGTAAAGGACATGCACCTGCTGATTAGTACAATTTGGCTACAAGAATGCATGCCCAATGATTGGAACCTCAGCATCTTGTGTCCCATGTACAAAAAAGGAGACAAGACGATATGTGCCAACTATAGAGGAATAAGACTCCTTCCCATCGCATATAAAGTGCTATCCAGCGTACTGTGTGAACGACTGAAGCCAATGGTCAATGACATTATTGAACCATATTAATGTGGCTTCAGACCTGGCAAATCCACCATTGACCAGATTTTCACTCTGCGCCAAATCCTGGAAAAATCCTACGAAAAACACATCGACACATTCCACCTATTTGTCGACTATAAAGCCGCACTCGACAGCCCTATCCGTTCAGAGGTGTATAAAGCCATGTCTGCGTTTGACATTCCTGCAAAATTAATTCGGCTATGCAGGATAACTTAAACCAGCACAAGATCAGCAGTTAAAGTCGGAAAGGACCTCTTGGAGCCCATTAATACCGAACAAGGATTCAGACAAGGTGACAGTTTGTCGTGTGACCTTTTTAACATCCTGCTGGAAAAGGTCATACGAGATGCAAAATTGAACAGAAATGACACTCTGTACACCAAACAACACATGTTACTCGCCTACGCCGATGACATCGATATATTGGTCGAACATTGCTAGTGGGAACAGCCACCTTTGAACAAATTGAGAAGGAGTTTGCCAAAGTGGGTCTGGCAGTAAACGGCGAGAAGACCAAGCTGATGGTATCAACGCACAAGACGTCCAGTAGACTCGGACCAACTGTGGAACTTGAGAACTACAGCTTCGAGGTAGTCAAAGATTTTATATACCTTGGCACCGCCATAAACAAAACGAATGACATCAATTTTGAAATTCGGAGAAGGATAGTGATGGCCAACAGATGCCACTACGGTCTGAGCAAACAACTCAAAAGCAAGGCCACCTCCCGCCAGACCAAATTCACACTCCACAAGACGTTGATACTACTCGTGCTGTTATATGGATCTGAAGCATGTGTACTTGCGCAAGCAGATGAGGCAGCTCTTGGAGTGTTTGAGAGAACATTTCTCCGAAAGATCTATAGGTCGATCTGGCCGTTGATGGTGAATATCGCCGTCGAATGAACCATAAGTTGTACCAGCTATTCTCGGACATCGACATTGTTAGACGTATTAAGCTGCAGCGACTACATTGGCTAGGTCATGTTGTGAGAATGGATGAAGATGCCCCAGCCCAGAAGGCATATAAAAGCGAACCAGCTGATGGTTCACGCAGAAAGGGAAAGTCACGAATTAGATGTAAAGACCACGTGGAAGGCAACATTGCCGAATAGGGTCTTTCAAATTGGAAAAACTGCGCAAAATACCGACGCGCCTGGAATTTTTTTAAGCTCGGCTTATGGAACGAAAGTTCTGTCACAAGCCAGCTAAGTAAGTAAGTATAAATCCACGCCTCAGTTTTACATTGAAAAAATATTATTACTAAAACCACGCCTCTGTTGGACCTTGAAAAAATATAATTAAAAATACTTTAAAAACATTCTCTAAAAATCAAGATTATCTTGGTCTTTAAAAATATTCTTTGACAATCCACACTTATCCCGATTCTTAAAAAAATATTCTTTATCATTGAGAAATATTCATTAATAAAGCCTATGAAAAAATATTTTTAAAAGCTAAGCTTATCATATTCCTTCACAAATATTCTTTAAAAACTCATTGCTTACCTGTACCTTAAAAAGCCGCGCTAGAATTCTTTAATAAACACATGGTATACATCCGGTATAGAACATACAAGCCCTTAGCTTTTTTTCTTGTACCTTCCCCTAACTTCTTCTTCAATATATTGATTCAAAAAAACACATTTCACCCAAATCTTTTTTTTTTAGTCTGCATGGAATTTTTAGATCATCACCGAAAATTAGCAGACAATAACAAACAAACGAGTAAAAATATTTTATTCTGGGTTTCTTCGATTATATCTTGATGTCTGGTTTTTTGGTAAATGCCAATTTTTTATGGTTCACTGCATTTTTTGGCCAACCCCAACTGAGTGGCCAACAACCTGAATACCAATATTCTTGCTACGAAAGTTCCACAAGCCATGAAGGCAAACAAATGTGTGTTTTTTTCTCCTTCAGTTGCCTATTGTCCTGCCTATGTCTGGTTGAAAAACAATGCCGACAATTATACCCATAGAGGTTGGTGATTATTTCAAATAATGTATTCCAAGCGTATAACACATTTGTCGGCACAAATGAAAAGACGACGAATTTATATTTCAATTTCCTCGGTTTCGGTTCAATTTTAATAGTTTTTCTTGTTCCAAAAAATAAAAAAAACATTATTATTAACCCTAGCAAATATTTATAAGAAGGTGACAAAATTTGGCTGTGAAAATCATATTTTTTAAAAAATTCCACGCTTTCAATATTAAAAATCCACACATCGAACCAGTTCCTTAAAAAAAAATCTTTAAACTATCCACCGATCGATTGGACATTGACAAAATATTCTTTAAATGGACATTGACTATTCTTAAAAAATCCACGCCTCCGATGGTCCATGAACAAATATTCATTAAAAAATCAGAACCTCCATTGGTACTTGCAAAAATATTCTTTAATAAATCGACGGTCCTGGCGGTCCTTAAAACAATAAAATAATAAATACAGGCCTCTGGTGGTCCTCGAAAAATATAAAAAAATCCCTGCTTCGAATGAACCTTAAAAATTTTTTTCTTTAAAAAATCCACTCCTCGAATGTTCTCTACAAATCCCCGTCCGTATGGTACTTAAAAAATATTCTTTAAAAAATCCACGCCTTATATAGCTGATGGTTCTAAAAAATCCAGTGTTCTCTAAAAATTCAAAAAAATATTCTTTAAAAAATCCACTCCTCGAATAATACTTGAAAAAATATTCTTCAAAAAATCCTCTCCTCGAATAATACTTGAAAAAATATTCTTTAAAAAATCCACTCCTGTTGTTGTCCTTAAAAAATTATTCTTTAAAAAATCCACGCCTACGTTGGTCGTTGAAAAAATAGTCTTTAAAAAATCCACGCCTCGAATGAACTTGAAAAAATAGTCTTTAAAAAATCCACGCCAACGTTGGTCGTTGAAAAATATTCTTTAAAAAATCCACGCCTCGAATGGACTTGAAAAAATAGTCTTTAAAAAATCCACGCCTCAGATCGTGCTTGAAAAAATATTCTTTATAAAATCCGCACCTCTGTTGGTTCTTGAAAAAATGTACTTTAAACCAGTGAGCGAAGCAGTATAGTCGGACGGGGCCGACCATACGATACCCTACACAACTACCACGGAACTCTAACTTTCTGCGGATTTTTTTTTCCGAGCCTGGGCAATATTTCGCGATATTTGCTCCCTCTTGCTCGATTATAGGTCAAAAGCACCTGTTTCTTACACTGACATATTTTCCGAATATTACTAATATTCAGTACACCCCTTCTAATTACTTGTCCAGATTCCTTCACCTTGGGATGTGCTGTAATGTTCGGCTTATAATTGTGGCCTATAGATCGACTCGAAAAAAACACATAAAATTAAGTTTTCGGTCCACTTCATCCAGATACTATTATCTGATCATCTCCGAAAATTATAGGTTTTGTCCTTGACCATACCTGGATCCTCATGGAAAATTTCTAAGCGATCAGCGCTATATTTCCGCCCTCTAGTGTGGTAATGGTTTATTCAATAATATCTGAATACGTAAGCACCTGTAAATATTTACGTGTAACTCGCAAATCCGAGTACATACAACAATATAATTGGTATCAATTTAAAGGCCAACCACTCCTCTTGGATGTACTATCAACTTCTCGGCTCTATGTCCTTCAGGAGTAAATATATACGCTATAGAATACAAATTTTGTCATTTTTCACACAAAAGTCAGGGTCCATTTGACCCGCTAAATATTGACCGACCTTTATCAAAATATGCATGCTTATTCTTTGGCCCAATCCCCTTTTCCATGTAAAAATTCGAGATGTTTGTGCCATAATTGCCGCCTCTGGAGCGACCAGAAAAACCGACAAAAATTAAGTATTTGGTCCATTTCATCACCTAAATGTTAACCGATCTTTACCAACAAACAATAGGGGTTTTCATTGGGCCGAACCCTTCCTACATGCAAAATTTCGTGAAGATTGGTCCATAACTGTGGCCTGTATCGTGTTTACAAATTATAATGGACGGACGGACACACATGTCTAGATCGACTGAGCTAGTCGAGATATGACGATCGGTATACATAAAGGTGGGTGTAGGACCAATATTTCGCGGCGTTACAAATTCTTGGGGCTGCACAAAGCTATAATACCCACGCTCCTTGTTGTGTTTGAAAAAATATTCAAAAAACACTCCTGTTGTTTTCTTTAAAAGATCCACGCCCATCTTGGTCCTTGCAAAAATACTTTTTCTCGGCACCATTAAAAATATTTTTTATGGTCATCTGCGGGTTAAGTTTATCGACATGTACGTATGAATATTCTAATGTATGTACTATATTTATTTGGTCTCTCTTCAATCCAAAAACCTTTTTATACCCTCCACCATAGTATGGAGGGTATATTAGTTTTGTTTTTCCGTTTGTAACGCATCGAAATAATCATTTCCGACCCTATAAAGTATATATATTCTTGATCAGCGTAAAATTCTAAGACGATCTAAGCATGTCCGTCTGTCCGTCTGTACGTCTGTCCGTCTGTAGTAATCACTCTAGCGTCTAAACGAGTTGAGATAGATCGCCAAAATTTTGTACAGAGTCGTCTTTTGTCTGCAGGCAGGTCAAGTTCGAAGATGGGATATATCGGTCCACGTTTAGGCATAGCTCCCATATAAGGGTACCCCTCAATTTTCGGTATTTTGGGGTTCTTGAGCGCGTCTTTCAACCGAATTCGCTGAAATTTGGTATATTGAGTTGCTATTGGGTACCCAATTTCTCGACAAAAAATTATACATATAGGTCCATTTTTTCTGGTAGCCCCCATATAACGGTACCCTCTAATTTTCAGTATTTTGAGGGTTTTGATCGTAGTTTTCAACCGAATTGGCTGTAATTTAGTACTTTGAGTTCTTATTGGGTACCAAATCACTCCACTAAAAATTATAAATATAGGTCCATTTTTTCTGGTAGCCCCCATATAAGGGTACCCCCCAAATGTCGGTATTTTGGGGTTCTTGAGCGCGTTTTTCAACCGATTTCGCTGAAATTTGGTACATTTGGTTCCTATTGGGTGCCAAATATCTCCACCAAAAATTATAAATATAGGTCCAATTTTTCTGGTAGCCCCCATATAAGGGTACCCCCAATTTTCGCTATTTTGAGGTACTTGAGCACCTTTTTTCAACCGAATTCGCTGAAATTTGGTATTTTGTAGTCAAATATGGTAACAAATTTCCCTACAAAAATGTTTTAATATGCACCCTCTTTTTGGGGTAGTCCCCATATAACCCCTTTTTTATATTCAAATAGTTATGCAATTTCCGCGTTTTGGGTTTGGTTCTAAGACTCTGTTGTAACTATATCACCTGTGGAGGATATCGAGATAAAAAACTAGAACGTAAGGTTCGATAATGAACTATAAACTGTATTTAGACCTAGCCCCTGTGTGGGAGGTACCAGAAGGAGTGGACCGATATTTCCCATCTTCGAATTTGAACTAAGTTTCGAAGAAATAATAAGATGGGCAAAGTTTGGATGAAATCTAAATTTTCTGAAACGTATTTGGTCCAAAGAAAGAAACATGGGGTCTAGAACCAATATTTCGATGAGGCACATTTTCACGGTGTAAAGTGTATACACCCTCATTAGCCATAAGGCTGGGGTATAATTATCCATTAAAAATTTCTGAAATTTGTATTATAGTTTACATAGAAATGTCGGTATAGGTCAAATTTTTGGTATGTTCCCCATATTTTCATTTTAAGTACCTGTCAGTATATGTATGGTGGAGGGTATCCAAAGTTCGGCCCGGCCGAACTTAACGCTTATTCACTTGTTTATATTCAGCTTGGAAGCTATTCAGTATCATCAGCATCTAGTTTGGGTAGTTTCAGGTTGACAAAGAATTGATCAATTTGTTTTAAATATTTTATTAAATGTCATACACAGGCAGGCATAGGTAACTGGAAGACAATTCAATATGTCTGTAGGTTATTTCAGGGCTCTAAAATTCAAACTTTAAGGAGAACTTATAAGGCATTCATTATTGATTTTTCTAGACGGACATTAGCCATATTGATAGCAAAAGAAAGATAGAGGTATGGTTCCATGTCTCACCAATATGTATTTACCATTCTGAGATTTCCAATAGTTTTTCGCTATTCTAATGCCAACATTTGGCAATGAAGGATCCACGTAACGAGTCCCTTGCACACATTTGTACACCTAATGATTTTTTGGCATTGTCCAGTATTCGACAAAAGAAAAATTTAGTCTGACTGACTTTATTGGCCTCTGTGCAACAAAGGTCACATTATCGAAGCTTTGGATTTTCTGCCTTGATTTCTTTTTATTCTCCTGGCCCATATCAAAAGGGCTTGATTTTTTTGTTGATTCAACAAATTCACCAACGCTCACAAAAGAAATTAAATGAAAGTGAAGAAGATTCGATTAAATGAAAAAATCAAAGCAATGTTTGGTTTGCAATTAATGAGGCACACAATGGCGTCAAATCGACATACCCTCCTGAACGAGTAACTACATGGGAGTGTAGTTTTAAAGGCATTGAAAATGATTGCTTTGAATAGTCCCCGAAAAATATTTTTTTAAAGTTCGCCCTTATGAGGGTCCTTCAAAAAATATACTTTAAAAAATCCACACCACTGTTGGTTCTTGAAAAAAGTATTCTTTAAAAAAATCCACGCCTCTGCTGGGCCTTGCAAACATATTCTTTAACTAGCATATGCCCGCAACTTCGCAACTCTATCGTTTCACCAACAATTCAAATTGTACAAAATTTCCTACACTCCCACAGTGATCCTAAATCGAAGTTTCAAGATTCCAACTTTATCGGTTAAACCACAATAAAAATTGTACCAAATTTAGTACACAGTAGTTCGAATTTCCATAATTTCCTACTTAACCCAAACCAACACCCCCACAGTGATCCTAAATCTATGTTTAAGAATTCAAACTCTACCGATTCACCCACAATTCAAATTGTACCAAATTTGGTACACATAATTAAAAATTTTCAAAAGTTCCTACATATCCCAATCCTAAATCCATGTTTCAGGATTCAAACTCTATCGGTTCACCCACAATACAAATTGTACCAAATTTAGTACACAGTAGTACGAATTTCCAAAACTTCCTACATACCCCAAACCTTCACCCCCACAGTGATCCTAAATCCAAGTTTCAGGATTCCAACTCTATCGCTTCACCCACAATTTAAATTGTACCAAATTTAGTACACATTAGGACAAATTTCCAAAACTTCATTCATATCTCAATCTTACACCTCCACAGTGATCCTGACTCCAAATTTCATGATTCTAGTTCTATTGGTTCACCTAAAATAAAAATGTACCTAAATTTGGTACCATTTAGTACTCATAAGTATTAATTTGTTAAACTGAATCCTGACTCTAATCCTACATCCCTACAATGATCTTAACTTCGAAACTTCATTGCTTCACAGCTCTATCGGTTCACCCAAATCCAAATTGTACCAATTATAGTACGATTTAGTACTTTTCGTACACATAAGTAAAAATTTCCAAAACTGCATACATATCCCAATCCTACACTCCGACGGTAATGTTACTTTCAATTTTCAGGATTTCAGCTCGATTTGTACCTCCAAATCAAATTTGTACCAATTATAGTACCATATAGTACTTTTCGTACACATGAGTACACGCTTTCCAAACTCTCCTCATATCGACCCTAATTCTTAACCTTAATTTGCATTCCAAATTTTCCAAGTTTTTAGTACATTTCAGTACTTTTCGGATACTTATAGTTCGAATTTCAAAAATTGCTACATCTATTCTGCACTCCATCAGTGACCCTCAATCCAAATTTCAGAGTTCTAGCTCTACTGGTTCGCCAAATACAAATGGTATCACATTTAGTACTTTTTAGAACTTTTCGTACCGTTCTAGTTCGAATTTGCAAAAACCCAGCCTTATCTGTCACCTTTGGACCGAGAGTGACCCTCACCTAAAATTTCAAGATTCTAGCTTCAGCCGTTTCGTCTGGTCGTTGATGAATCGTTAAATCAGTCAGTCAATCACTTTACTCTTTTAATAGTATAGATTAAATTTGTACCAAATATAGTACCATATAGTACTTTTCGTACACATGAGTACACGCTTTCAAAACCATCTCCTTAAATAGACTCTACATCTCAACCCTAATTCGCATTCCAAATTTCAAGTTTTTAGCTCTATCCATTCACATGCTACGAATTTGTACCAAATTAAGTACATTTTAGTACTTTTCGGATAGTTATAGTTCGAATTTCCAAAAACACTTTGCTACACGTATCCTACACTCCACCACCAATCCAAATTTCAGAGTTCTAGCACTACCGGTTCGCCAAATACAAATGGTATCACATTTAGTACTTTTTAGTACTTTTCGTACCGTTCTAGTACGAATTTCCAAAAACCCAGCTTTATCTGTCACCTTTGGACCCAAAATTTCAAAACCTCTGCTGGGTTTTGAAAAATATTCATTAATAAATCCACGCCTCAGTTGGCCCTTGAAAAATATTCTTTAATAAATCCACGCCTCAGTTGGCCCTTGAAAAATATTCATTAATAAATCCACGCCTCAGTTGGCCCTTGAAAAATATTCATTAATAAATCCACGCCTCAGTTGGCCCTTGAAAAATATTCTTTAATAAATCCACGCCTCAGTTGGCCCTTGAAAAATATTCTTTAATAAATCCACGCCTCAGAAAAATATTCTTTAATAAATCCACGCCTCTGCTGGGTTTTGAAAAATATTCTTTAATAAATCCACGCCTCTGCTGGGTTTTGAAAAATATTCTTTAATAAATCCACGCCTCTGCTGGGTGTTGAAAAAATATTCATTAAAATATCCACGCCTTTGCTGAGCGTTGAAAAAATATTCTTTAAAAATCCACCCCTATGCTGAACTTTAAAAAAAATATTCTTTTATAAATCCCCGCCCCAGTTGGTTGTTGAAAAAATATTCTTTAATAAATCCACGCCTCTGCTGGGCCTTGATAAAATATTTTTATAAATTCTACGACTATCGTTAGTGCCATTACTATTAGTTTCATATACCACATTGCCACTTCCTATTCGCGTATATGCGTTTGTTCGTTTATGTTCCGAATTGAAAATATCTCGAAAGAGATTTTTAACAACAACAAAACACACACACATTATCGTTGTTCCAATTTTTGCTTTAAAAACATTCGAAAAAAAAAACAAATTAATATCAAATGCTGACAATGACTTAATCCTATTGCGGAACTCATATGAGCCATGGGGACCAATAAAACTTGTCTAACTGAATGCACAAGGATATTCGGGCAGTGTTTATTTTACATTAACAGTGATTCTCTTTTCAGAGAATTTCGTCAATTGTAGAAGTTTTTTGTTAGTTTGCTTACAGTTTCTCCATAAAGGGTGGTCACTTTTTTGAGAATGATAAAAATATCCAAGACTATGACTCTAATATCCATATATAAAATCCGCCCTTATGGCTTCGCTGGTCACCGAAGAATATATATTTAAAAAAAAACGTACGGTTGTCAATTTACTGGTCTTGGAAAAAATGCCACAAATTGTCAATCATACCAAATAATGTCCCTGAAACAAAAATATTTAAAATTCCTCCTTCTTTCTTCCCCTGCATCCTTAGAGCATCCATCCGATCACTTTCACCATTCATTCAGATTTCATTTAAATACAGTTACAGTTCGTATTAAGAACTTCGAGAATTGTTAATGAATTTCTAATGTTGTTTGAAATAAAAAGATCACATATCCATTACAAACACACACACACATACCCTCACCCATACCCATGCATATGTTCGTATGTGGATTGGTATCGGTTCTCGGTATATTTCCATTTTGTTTTTACTTCATCTGCATTAGATGCAGACTATTCATTATTTTATTCAATTCAGGAGGCAAATCTCTGCTGTTTAAACAAAAAATACGATAACCAACGATAGGATAACCAAATACGTCAACATTCAAATATCCTCCTCCACACCCATGTACCGCTTCACATATTTGTCCTTTTGTTGGCGCCTACAATTGGGTCAAAGTCAAATCTTTGAGTTTAATTGAATAGAAACAAAAATGTCATAATGACAAAGAAATGCATTTGTTTTGATAAAAAAAGAATGGGAGAAGAGATTTTGGAAGGACCAGAGTGGATTAGAAAAAGGTCAGGATAAACGTGGATTTTTTTAATAATATTTTTTTAACAATTATCATATGCGTGGATTTTTTAAAGAATATTTTTTCGAGGACTATTCAAGACGTGGATTTTTTAAAGAATATTTTTTCGAGGACTATTCTAGACGTGGATTTTTTAAAGAATATTTTTTCGAGGCGTGGATTTTTTAAGGAATATTTTTTCGAGGCGTGGATTTTTTAAAGAATATTTTTTTCGAGGCGTGGATTTTTTAAAGAATATTTTTTCGAGGCGTGGATTTTTTAAAGAATATTTTTTCGAGGCGTGGATTTTTTAAAGAATATTTTTTTCGAGGCGTGGATTTTTTAAAGAATATTTTTTCGAGGCGTGGATTTTTTAAAGAATATTTTTTCGAGGCGTGGATTTTTTAAAGAATATTTTTTCGAGGCGTGGATTTTTTAAAGAATATTTTTTCGAGGCGTGGATTTTTTAAAGAATATTTTTTCGAGGCGTGGATTTTTTAAAGAATATTTTTTCGAGGCGTGGATTTTTTAAAGAATATTTTTTCGAGGCGTGGATTTTTTAAAGAATATTTTTTCGAGGCGTGGATTTTTTAAAGAATATTTTTTCGAGGCGTGGATTTTTTAAAGAATATTTTTTCGAGGCGTGGATTTTTTAAAGAATATTTTTTCGAGGCGTGGATTTTTTAAAGAATATTTTTTCGAGGCGTGGATTTTTTAAAGAATATTTTTTCGAGGCGTGGATTTTTTAAAGAATATTTTTTCGAGGCGTGGATTTTTTAAAGAATATTTTTTCGAGGCGTGGATTTTTTAAAGAATATTTTTTTCGAGGCGTGGATTTTTTAAAGAATATTTTTGTATGGACCATCCAAGGCGTGGATTTTTTAAAGAAGATTTTTGTATGGACCATCCAAGGCGTGGATTTTTTAAAGAATATTTTTGTATGGACCATCCAAGGCGTGGATTTTTTTAAAGAATATTTTTGTATGGACTATCCAAGGCGTGCATTTTTTAAAGAATTTTTTTGTATGGACCATCCAAGGCGTGGATTTTTTAAAGAATATTTTTGTATGGACCATCCAAGGCGTGGATTTTTTAAAGATTATTTTTGTATGGACCATCCAAGGCGTGGATTTTTTAAAGAATATTTTTGTATGGACCATCCAAGGCGTGGATTTTTTAAAGATTATTTTTGTATGGACCATCCAAGGCGTGGATTTTTTAAAGAATATTTTTGTATGGACCATCCAAGGCGTGGATTTTTTAAAGAATATTTTTGTATGGACCATCCAAGGCGTGGATTTTTTAAAGAATATTTTTGTATGGACCATCCAAGGCGTGGATTTTTTAAAGAATATTTTTGTATGGACCATCCAAGGCGTGGATTTTTCAAAGAATATTTTTGTATGGACCATCCAAGGCGTGGATTTTTTAAAGAATATTTTTGTATGGACCATCCAAGGCGTGGATTTTTTAAAGAATATTTTTGTATGGACCATCCAAGGCGTGGATTTTTCAAAGAATATTTTTGTATGGACCATCCAAGGCGTGGATTTTTTAAAGAATATTTTTTCGATGACTATTCAAGGCGTGGATTTTTTAAAGAATATTTCTTCGATGACTATTCAAGGCGTGGATTTTTTAAAGAATATTTTTGTATGGACCATCCAAGGCGTGGATTTTTTAAAGAATATTTTTGTATGGACCATCCAAGGCGTGGATTTTTTAAAGAATATTTTTGTATGGACCATCCAAGGCGTGGATTTTTTAAAGAATATTTTTTCGATGACTATTCAAGGCGTGGATTTTTTAAAGAATATTTCTTCGATGACTATTCAAGGCGTGGATTTTTTAAAGAATATTTTTGTATGGACCATCCAAGGCGTGGATTTTTTAAAGAATATTTTTGTATGGACCATCCAAGGCGTGGATTTTTTAAAGAATATTTTTGTATGGACCATCCAAGGCGTGGATTTTTTAAAGAATATTTTTGTATGGACCATCCAAGGCGTGGATTTTTCAAAGAATATTTTTGTATGGACCATCCAAGGCGTGGATTTTTCAAAGAATATTTTTGTATGGACCATCCAAGGCGTGGATTTTTCAAAGAATATTTTTGTATGGACCATCCAAGGCGTGGATTTTTCAAAGAATATTTTTGTATGGACCATCCAAGGCGTGGATTTTTCAAAGAATATTTTTGTATGGACCATCCAAGGCGTGGATTTTTTAAAGAATATTTTTTCGATGACTATTCAAGGCGTGGATTTTTTAAAGAATATTTCTTCGATGACTATTCAAGGCGTGGATTTTTTAAAGAATATTTTTGTATGGACCATCCAAGGCGTGGATTTTTTAAAGAATATTTTTGTATGGACCATCCAAGGCGTGGATTTTTTAAAGAATATTTTTGTATGGACCATCCAAGGCGTGGATTTTTTAAAGAATATTTTTGTATGGACCATCCAAGGCGTGGATTTTTTAAAGAATATTTTTTCGATGACTATTCAAGGCGTGGATTTTTTAAAGAATATTTCTTCGATGACTATTCAAGGCGTGGATTTTTTAAAGAATATTTCTTCGATGACTATTCAAGGCGTGGATTTTTTAAAAAATATTTTTGTATGGACCATCCAAGGCGTGGATTTTTTAAAGAATATTTTTGTATGGACCATCCAAGGCGTGGATTTTTTAAAGAATATTTTTGTATGGACCATCCAAGGCGTGGATTTTTTAAAGAATATTTTTGTATGGACCATCCAAGGCGTGGATTTTTTAAAGAATATTTTTGTATGGACCATCCAAGGCGTGGATTTTTTAAAGAATATTTTTGTATGGACCATCCAAGGCGTGGATTTTTTAAAGAATATTTTTGTATGGACCATCCAAGGCGTGGATTTTTTAAAGAATATTTTTGTATGGACCATCCAAGGCGTGGATTTTTTAAAGAATATTTTTGTATGGACCATCCAAGGCGTGGATTTTTTAAAGAATATTTTTGTATGGACCATCCAAGGCGTGGATTTTTTAAAGAATATTTTTGTATGGACCATCCAAGGCGTGGATTTTTTAAAGAATATTTTTGTATGGACCATCCAAGGCGTGGATTTTTTAAAGAATATTTTTGTATGGACCATCCAAGGCGTGGATTTTTTAAAGAATATTTTTGTATGGACCATCCAAGGCGTGGATTTTTTAAAGAATATTTTTGTATGGACCATCCAAGGCGTGGATTTTTTAAAGAATATTTTTGTATGGACCATCCAAGGCGTGGATTTTTTAAAGAATATTTTTGTATGGACCATCCAAGGCGTGGATTTTTTAAAGAATATTTTTGTATGGACCATCCAAGGCGTGGATTTTTTAAAGAATATTTTTGTATGGACCATCCAAGGCGTGGATTTTTTAAAGAATATTTTTGTATGGACCATCCAAGGCGTGGATTTTTTAAAGAATATTTTTGTATGGACCATCCAAGGCGTGGATTTTTTAAAGAATATTTTTGTATGGACCATCCAAGGCGTGGATTTTTTAAAGAATATTTTTGTATGGACCATCCAAGGCGTGGATTTTTTAAAGAATATTTTTGTATGGACCATCCAAGGCGTGGATTTTTTAAAGAATATTTTTGTATGGACCATCCAAGGCGTGGATTTTTTAAAGAATATTTTTGTATGGACCATCCAAGGCGTGGATTTTTTAAAGAATATTTTTGTATGGACCATCCAAGGCGTGGATTTTTTAAAGAATATTTTTGTATGGACCATCCAAGGCGTGGATTTTTTAAAGAATATTTTTGTATGGACCATCCAAGGCGTGGATTTTTTAAAGAATATTTTTGTATGGACCATCCAAGGCGTGGATTTTTTAAAGAATATTTTTGTATGGACCATCCAAGGCGTGGATTTTTTAAAGAATATTTTTGTATGGACCATCCAAGGCGTGGATTTTTTAAAGAAGATTCTTTCATGGACCAATATTTGTTCAACACCCAGCATATTTTGGCTTCAAAACACTGTGCCCACAAAAGCAAAAATGCAAAACTATTATTTTATTATTCCACCCGCTCTTTAGTTGTTCTCCAAACAATTTCGTTAACGAAGACCTTGAAGCATCAGCTAACAAATTTTATTTGTATCTCTTTACTTTCTATTTGAATAAATAGGATTTCATTAAATCACTAGAAATTATCTTTTGTTTCTTATTGCAATTGTCTTTCCACTTTTTCAAATACGCCTTCATTCCTCCCTCACATCCATCACCACGACAACAAACTAAACAACTCATTCGCCCTGCTGCCTTTATTTTGGAAAAAAATGCCGCTACTCTTGTAAAACTATTTTCGATTTGTGTCACTTCTATGTAGCTGTAGCTGCCCTGCTTCTGCGCCTCTCCCCATTAGTCATTTTCTTTCTTGAAGATTTTTCTCATAGAAATGAATAAATGGCCGGGAAAACAATTCGCCATACTGGGTTTTTTGTAATAATCTACCAAGTTTCAGTTGGGTTTGGTAGGTCGGCTGGTTGGTTGTTTGGTGGCGTTGATGAAGTTGTGCCAGAATTTTTGTTTAGATTTCTTGGCAGCGGCCAAGTGAAATCCCTTTCACAAATTGGAAAAAAATCGTTGTCCCACAAATAACAAATATAATAATTGAATTTGGTAAATGTTGGTCGGGAATTTAGGTTGGTCAGTGATTTGAAAATATTCAAAACAATGAGAAATGGATTTAGGTTAGGTACACTTTCACATTAAATACCCTGAACTTAAAAAAAAAAATCAAATCAATATGTCTTTCATAAATTGAAAAATAGAATAAACATTCCCATGCAAAAAAAAAAAAAAAATTGTGGAACTCTGAATTTCGTTCCAGCAATGTAAGGACCTACTGTTCTCTTCTGACACAAACGCCGCTACTTTTGAAGTTCCTTCCAAAAACTTATTCTCGTCCTACTTTTTCTAATTATATTTCAATGTTAAACATATTTACACATGCCTCTTGAGAGGATGTCTACATGAATGATTGTCCTACCATCATTGTCGTCACCATCATCATCATCAGCTCATTGTCGTTGTCTTCATTGTCCTCATTAAAGATAATTGGATATGTACGTCCGTCCATATGTATGTTCGTATACGAAATGTATGTAAATTAAAATTTAAAAATTTGAAATCAACTCAATTTTTATTAGAATATTCTTCAAAGGGATATCATAACCTTGCGATATTTTTTCGCAAGCTTCACGACAGCTATAACCATGGATTTTTTTAAGGATATTTTTTTAAGGAATATTTTCTCAAGAACCAGGATATGCGTAGACTTTTTTAAGCAATATTTTTTGATGGACCATACGAGGCGCGGATTTTTTAAACAATATTTTTTCATGGACCAACTTAGGCGTGGATTTCTGATATGATATTTTCGAGAGGGCCAGTTTAGTCGTGGATTTCTGATATGATATTTTCGAGAGGGCCAGTTTAGGCGTGGATTTTTGATATGATATTTTCGAGAGGGCCAGTTTAGGCGTGGATCTTTAAAGAATATTTTTTCAAGCCCAGGATAGGCTTGGATTTTTTAAACAATATTTTTTCATGGACCATCTTAGGCGTGGATTTCTGATATGATATTTTCGAGAGGGCCAGTTTAGGCGTGGATTTCTGATATGATATTTTCGAGAGGGCCAGTTTAGGCGTGGATCTTTAAAGAATATTTTTTCAAGGCCAGGATAGGCTTGGCTTTTTTAAACAATATTTTTTCATGGACCATCTTAGGCGTGGATTTCTGATATGATATTTTCGAGAGGGCCAGTTTAGGTTAGAATTTTTAAAAAATATTTTTTCAAGGACCAGAATACCATTTTTTAAATAGTATTTTCGAGAAGGCGGGATAGGCTTGGGTTTTTTTAAAAATATTTTGTTAAGGACCAGGTTAGGATTGGATTTTTTAAATAATATTTTCTAAAGACCCAGCATAGACCTGTATACCATCAAATATGCAGAATGCGTCAAATTTCGCAACATTGTGTGCGCAGCACAAACGTTCTTCTTGTATTTGTATGCGAAGCATTTCACATTGATAGCGGACCATAAGCCATTGACACTGATTTTGCACCCGGACAAGAGCCTTCCCACGCTTTGTATTATTCGAATGGCAAATTATGCGGATTATTTGTCGAATTTTAATTTTGATATCTTCTTCAGAGATACTAAGGCTAATATCAATGTTGATTTTTGTTCAAGAGCAGTCCATGCGAGTATGGTTGCTAAAATCCGAGTGGAACTTGATGATTTTGATGGGCTTGTTATAAGACAGATGGAGCAATTACCGACAACAGCAGAGCGAGACCCGCAAAGATGAGGAATTGGGATTTGGGAAATGCATGAAAGCGCACGGATATAAATTACCGCTTGCAAATTATATGCTGTCTGGCAGTTGTTTTGTATTTGAGCGTCGGGTTGTAATTCCACAAAAACTCAAACACAAGGTGCTAAAGGACCTTCATGTGGCCCATCTAGGCATGGTCAATATGAAAGGCGTTGCCAGATCATTTGTTTATTGGCCAGGGTTGGACAAATACATTGAAGAAGTAGCAAAGGCTTGTGAGGTATGTGGACAATTGGCAAACGAACCAACGAAATTTATGGGACATCATTGGCAATATCCAAGAGGGCCATGGGAATGTATACACATTTTTTATGCGGGTTCTTTTGTGGGAAAAAATGTTACTGGTGGTTACTGATTGGATTGAAGTAAAGATAATTTCATCGACCTCATCAGCAGCCACGATTGATGCCTTAGACGAGCTGTTCGTTAAGTTACGGAGTTCCAATCACGATTGTGTCCGACAATGGCACATGCTTTGCGTCGGAGGAGTTCAAGGATTACTTGACAAGAATTGGAGTTAAATACCACAAATTTACTGCGCCATTCCACACTTCTACTAACGGACAGGCTGAAAGATCAGTTCAGACCATAAAATCAGCTATGAAAATAATGGGGGCGAGGAAAGAAAATTTACAATTGCGGTTAAATCAGTACCTACGGCATTATAGAATTGCTCCTCATGCAACTACGGGCAAATCCCCTGATATGTTATTCCTGGGCAGGACACTGAGAATCCCTTTTTGCATGGCTGAAAAGCAGTATATTAAATTCGCGTTTTTGAACCAATGCAAGAGATATACTTTCTATCTAACAACAAAAGAATGAACAAGTGGCTTAAAGGCATTATAGTGCGGCGAACGGGTGACGTGCATTATGAAATTTTACATGAAGGAGGTTAGACGGCATGTTGATCAGATGCGAGCCAGTGTTTCAAATAGGGGAAATGGAAGTAAAGTGGTGACCATTGCTCCTACCGAGTCAAGAAATGTTATTCGATGCTCGTCACCTCCTCAGTCACACTCAACGGCACAAGGATCAATCGACAATTCGGATGACGAGAACATAGTTACAAGTGATCATTCTCTGGGAGAGATTGAACCGGAAGAGGCAACCCTGGAAGACGTATTTATAACCCCGCAGTCCGATTTTTATGGGTTTACCAGTGGTAACATTGAACGTACTTCAAATACACCCCACCAAGAACCTTGTGTCCTACCTACCACGAAGATCGTCAAGGCCAAGACGACAAAAAGTCCTTTTCTCTCCGCAATAAACATGGACAAAGCGGAGGAAATGTTATGTATTACCTTATTAATATTATAGTTATGCCTTACACATTTGGCTACACTACACATTTGTAGTTGAATTCATATTATATGACAACTCTATTTTCCTTTAGCCTTAACGTTTACTCTTAGTCCTAAGTCTTATTTTTACAATAAAACACATAACCTCTGAATGGACATAAACCCACGTGTTATTATTGGATTTAACAGCCACCAATGTAGGTCCATGTTTCGTCTTAGTCGCCATATCAAGAAGAAACCATATAAAGATACCAACTTTTTAAATCGTTTTAAATTTAAAGTTCGTCTGTTTTTCTTATTTAAAAAAAATTGTTTAATGATTTAATTTATTTAAGGGTTTTTTTCAAGAGTTGATTTAATATTTCAAATGATAACTTTCAAAAAGCGTGGATTTATATATTAATTTTAATATAATTAATCTGCCATTACAAAGGAAAAGGGGGTTTTCCTTCAGTATTACTTGTGCTTTACAGATTCCACATTTTACACCAATTTCCCCGCCAATAATGTTGCCCTTAAAAAAGCTTTAGGGTAATGGTGAATAACACACAACGTAGCAGAGAAGACATTAACCAATAGACGTCGTATAAAATGAAAACATAAGTGGTTAAAAAGGACTTCGGTAATGTTACAGTTTGAAAAGCATTGGTTGTTTATATTT